>NW_013665672.1:169215-182131 GCF_000517525.1 Limulus polyphemus | reverse complement strand
AATGTTTAAAGTATCAAATTGAATTTTTGTTCAATAAAAATCTTTCTGTGACTGTAGCTTTTTTTTCCCCAAAACTTCATCTTCAAAATAAGGGTGTGTCTTATATTCCAAAAAATATGGTAAGTATACTCAACTATATTTCCAACTCTGAAAAAAATTCATTATTTCAACAGTCAAACCATTACTTGTCTTTACTTTAAAAAATTATCAGTATAGTCTTTTATCTTTTATTTATCTAACACAAAGCCAATTTCTCTACAGATTAATATAGAATATGATTACTAAAACTAAAAGTTTGGGTTAAAAATTAAAATAATTTTACCTCCATTCTCATAGTTCGTTTTAAATTGTATGTCCTAAACAAACTGATCTTTTCACTTCTTTAATGTTTGAGATATAATATGGAATTTACCTTTCATGTAAATTTATGGCATGGGGCACTTTACGAAGAAATTCTTTGAACCTCAGATCAAACGCTTGACCTATAGTTGTAATGACTTCCTGTGCTAAACCACCACCACACTCAAGTACAAAACATGCTCGGCCATAACACGGATCTTTAGCAACATAGGCAAAGAAATCTAATGCATCCTAGGAATAAGAAACAAGGTTAAGCCACTAATATCAAATTACTTATTTCTGGTGTTTCAAAAACCTAATATACAAATACATGAATTCAAATTTTTAAGGAACTAGAAGAAAGTAATAGATTATAATATACTAATTTATAAAAGCTAATATTCTCAGGTAATCAGGAAATTAAAAAGGAAAACATACATGGTCCATAGGGTGTTTCCAACATCTTTATTACTTTAAATAACATTTATTACAAAATGTGATTCTAAATAAACTATAATAAACTTTATTTACTCTTACAAAAGTTCCATTTAATCAGTCAAACACAGTAAATAAAATATATTTTATGATTTGATATAAATTTCATTCAAGGGTAGGCAAGATTAGTTTTTGTTTTCAGATTCTGCACACTTATCATTACAAACTTTAGGATTTTATTCCTCTCCTTCCCCCATGCCCGAGTTTTACTAGTGTACAGTTAATCACAGATTATGCACCTGTAAAAATATTTGTGCAGTTGAAAATTCACCTATATAAGTAAATTCAATGGATAAATATTAAAAAAACACATTTAAGATTATAAAATTCCATCCCAGATTTGATAAATAAATGTGTTTACTAGAATATTCTTCATTATTTGGATCATTTCTTACTAGGCCTGTATATATCAAGTACAATAAGGCATCACGTATTAAAAAATTATGAAAATATAATTGTGCAGTTGAAAAACATCCTTAGGAAAAGCTCTGCCCTCATTAGACATTCTTTACTATATGTGGCACCTCTGTTATTTTCCTCACATTTGAAAATGGTGGTAATTAGCTCATTAAAATACATTTTTTTATTAATTGAAAACAACAAGAATGTATTTGTTAAGTTTAAAAATTCCACCCATCATGACTATAGTATTTAAATGCCTTTTCAATCTTACTTTCAGGCATGGCATGAGAAAAAACTTTTTATTCTCTTTTTAGCCAAAATATATCAGAATAGGATTCCATTGGTACTATTTTTAGTATTCCGGTCTTTAAACTACCTATATCTTTTTATTCCTATTTATTTCAGTTTCAAAGAAGTTGGAATCCAATTTGTGAAAAAAATTTTATATGTAATACAGTGAAACCCCGATTTTACACGCCCCGATTTAATGCAAATTTGGATATAACGCGATGGATCATTAACTCTTTCGACACGGGCTCAGTCCCTGGGACTGACCTCTATATAGTTTACATTCTAATAACTTTTAATATTTTAAGTGTATCTTTACAAAAATTTGTAGACTTATAGTATACATTAGAAGCCTTTTGCCCACAAAAAAATCAGGTTTTTTAACAAAGTACTTTTACTTAAATTTGTCGGTGAAAATATAGATTCTTTATATTTTAACTAGTCTGAGTGCAAAGTGATTTTTATGTCAAAATGAAAAATGCTTTTCGTCATCTAAAAAATCTCAACTTTCCTTTGTGTAATCCCTAAAGCCTTCTAAATGCATTCCATTTTAATTATATCTCATTGCAAATCATCTAAATATTATGTGTTACTCCATATGTATGTTTATTTGAAGACCATACATTCATAATTCTTTTTCAAGCAACAAGATTTATTTTATTTGCAATAAAAATCTAAGCAAATTATTCATGCAGAATGAAGAATAACAAAACACAAAATGGACCAATCATAATATCCGACTTAATACAGAAACCTGAAGTTAAAACATATGGATCATAGTATTAAAGCCTTTACATAACTCACACATTGAGTTTCTCTTTCATTCCTTCCCAGTAAAATATTTTGAAACACAAATTGGCAACATAGTTCCATACATTATATATTATCATCTTAAGCACAATACTATGCACAAGTTAGAATAAACATATTTCTTCTTCATTACTTCAGTAACCTAAAAATCCGTTTGTGTTAATTAATCCCATACATTAGGTAAATCTGAAACATGATATTTTCATTAAATTGTTTTACAATACTGTTGTACAGAAATCTAATTTTGTAAGATTGTTATAATCACATTCAAGTTGTAAAAAAGCAGATATATATGTATATACTATTTTACAAAAGTTAAATGTATATTTCTTGTCAACTTACAGCATCTCCTCCTGATGCAAACGAAATGTTTGGCATTTCATGGTTTACCATAATCTGCAAGTATAAAATTTTGTCATTTTAAGTTAAATTTTTGAGGGTTTGTTTTTGGAATATTATAACAACATATTCTAATATTCAGAAAAAGTATATTAATTTGTCTCTTTGTAAGTAACTTTTATGAATTTTTTTTAACTTTGATTTGATTAACCAGGAATTTTCATTCTCAAGTTTTCATACATTAAGAATGCTTATGATAGTCTTTCTAACATGTAAAAACATAAAATGCAATGCTTTTAGGTAATAATGTGTTGGTTTGTTATATGTTAATAACTATGTTACATAAAGATTGAAAAACAAAAATATATAACTCATTACATAACTAGTTCAAAGTATATGTATAGCTATACACATTTGAAATTCAAATATATTAAAACATTTCAATATACCTAAAAATAGAACGAGCATAATGAAAACAGAAACACTTTAAGACACTTTTAAACTACTAACCTCTCCTGATTCCATGACTACCAAACTGAGGTATGAACTGGTGATTGTAAGGTTGACATTTATTCCAGCATAATCTATGTTTGGTTTCTCTGCTAACATCTGGCTTATTCGTTTATCAACCTATTTGAAATTTCATAGACATGAAAATGCTAACATTCTGCTTGCTCATTTCCCAACCTGTTCTAAAACTTCACAGACATTAAAATGCTAAAGTCCTGTAAATCAATTCATGTACATATTTTTTAAAGATTAATCACTAGCTATTGAAGTTAAAAATCAAAATACATTTGTTCAATTAAAGCAACAATACCTGTATACAGACATCCATAATGAATACCATTCTGTTTATTCAAGCTTCTATATAGTTTATGATCCTCCAAGTTTTTCTTTTAACATCTTAAGCTACATGTTTACCACATCTATATTCTCTCACTAACAAGACCCATCTTTCAGCCAAACCTTAGAGCCTTGGATGGCTACTAGCTAGTCCTAGATTAGAATCTGGTATTGCTTGTATTCCAAAATGAGCACTCAACTGAGTGAAAAGGTAACTCCCTAACTGCTTAGTATGGTAACTTTGAACAACTCAAACTATCTGATTACCATGATTTGAAGATTAAAACATACTTTATATCAAAATGCTAATACCTGAAACTTGCCTAGTATTTTACAGATTGAACATGTTAGATAAGAAAAGTTTAGTATCTTGTAGACCCACTTAATCATATTTTTAAAGCAAAAAACACATGAAATATTGAACTAATTTATCCTACAGATTCATTGATCTACCAGTTTTAAAAACACTCATTTACCTTACAGATTCATTGATCTACCAGTTTTAAAGATCACTCATTTATACTACACATTCATTGATCTACCAGTTTTAAAGATCACTCATTTACCCTACAGATTCATTGATCTACCAGTTTTAAAAATCAGTCATTTATCCTACAGGTTCATTGATCTACCAGTTTTAAAGATTAAAGAAACTGAACATCAGAACTATCACCTTGTCAACCTCTTACATACCATATTTTTCAGTGTATAAGACACACATTTTACCCCAAAATTTGATGTCAAAATCTGCTTGTGTCCTATACACCAAAGGTATGAATAATATATATGTATATATACGATATACACAAGCCATGTGTAAATATATTTAAATAGGCATGCATAGTTTAGTTCAATTGAATGTGTTATTTATGACAATAGTAGTTTTTTTTTTCTTTTAAAAATATAACTATTTATAATGCTCCCTAAATAATAAAAGAATAAATTATAGTAATGGATGAGAGTGAAAAAGCTTGTAAATACACGATGATCCCTGTTTAATGTGGAGCAGAATAAGGCCGTTACAGGCCTAACTTTAACAAATGAAAAATCGTTTTTGAGTGCTTGCCTTGGATTCAAATGAGCTCTTTTGTGTTTAGAACAATATATACTAATTTTTAATGTATCAAATTGAAGTTTTGTTCAATAAAAATCTTTCAAATGCAACTGTAGCTTTTTTTCCCCAAAAACTTTGTCTTCAAAATAAGGGTGCATCTTATATTCCGAAAAATACGGTACTTGCTATAAGTATAAAACATTCTACATGTAAATGCTAACAATTATGAACTTTTCTATCCAGCTTATGTAAATTATCAGTAATATCTGAATATAAAGTGGCTCTACTATTAAAGTGAATTACTTCAGTATTTTTTATTCTAAATGTATTGGTAGAAATAGAAAGCAATAAATGCTATTTTATATCTATGTTATTTATTCATGCCTAATTTAAAACACAAATCAGTAAAACTGAAAGTATAAGCCAAGCATTTTAAATTGTAGCTTTGGTAAATCTTTTATTGTAAATTTATATATACAGACACACAACACTTCAGGTAGCAAGCCTTGAATATGAAGCTCTTCCAGTTGAACAAAATGGCACTATGAATTAAACAGGTCATAAAGTAGGGATAATTTCTACCTTTCTCTTTATGAAAACAAAGAAATTATAAAGCACACGGGAAATATAGCTGTATTTAAAAATATTGAAGCAACAAAACTAAAGAAAACGTACTGAAATAACACAGTCTTTATACAAGGTGCCTAAGAGTACAGCATTTTAACCAATAACTGCTCATTGTATTTTTAATGTACAGTGAAACGAAACTTTGAATGAAAACTTAAATGTTTTTTGTTTTTTTTTTTTTGTTACATTAAAGTACTACAGGTAACAAATCCAAACCAATGTGAAAGTCAAACATTTCTAAATTAATTTAGATTCATGCAACCCCAAATGTATATAGTACAAACTATAAGTATGTATTATATCAGTTATTTTTAAAAAAATTGTGTTTAATGTTAGCTTTACAGCAGATTTGTGCCTGGCTTCCCATATGAAACTATCCTAGTGTCAAAATGATTGAGTTACATATAATTTATTTTGTAATAGCCAACACACCTACAATAATGAGTTGGATACAGTTTTAATGTACAAGTCTATTGCTAAACCACACAAACATCATAAAGTTTAATATTTTATATATACATAACTTATATAAAATATTTTAAAAAATTATATAAAAAGGAATTATTATGAGCTTACTTTTCCCTTCTTGTTGTTTATTTTGAGACCAGCAGCTTCACAAACCCTGTTTATACATTCCCTAAAATAAAGAAAAGGGAGGCATTCTGTACAGTTTCAGCACATAATTAGTATCTTGTTTAATCATTCTATTGTAAAAACAAACTCAGTATGGTACATAAGCCTCATCAAAAACATAAGCTCTTGTGATAAAATTAATACAGAAATATTTCTAATGAATAAAAACGTATTTCATACTGGAAAATACATCTTTAAGAATTTCAAAACATACAAAAATAAAGATTACTTTTCTGTGGAAAAGCAAAAACCCAAATGTGTCATATTGAACATAAAAAGTACACATAAAAAATAATGAATGAAAGTTCTAACACGTTATAAGCTGAAATTAATTCTAGCAAGGTTTAGGGAATAAGTTCTTACAGAAAATGTAAATTCATTGCAAAAAAAAGTTTTGATTATATAAAATATGGTTTATTTATGTATGCTTTTCTCTTTTCATACATGGTATTTTCATAATAATTATTTTTATCAAAAGCATCCATTTACTAACAGTTAAGCACGATATATAATAATGTTATTATCATATACAGTTATTTTTATAGACAACAATCAGTTCATAGCATTAACTGTCAATAAACAAAATGTTTCAGAAAAAGAATTTACTTAGTCACTACCATAGTCCATGTTTATAGCATATAAATGTGAACAAACATAAATAAAGGATAAACATTTTTTAGTTTCCAAACTGAAAAAGTGTTTTAAGAATAGTGTTTTACATATTTTTTCTGAAGAAATTAATACTGGGCATTAACAAATTTCAAACTGAAGGTTTAAGTTTTAGCCAACAATGTAACTGCATCTCAAGTCTCAGCCTTCTCGTCATTGGATTTTGAACAATATATAATGACTGCTATAGATAAAGAGTCCTGTCAAATACTGCAATTAATACTGATGAAGTAAAGACTGAGACCAGTGGTGTTTGGGATATGTTAACTTAGTTGTCTCCCTGGACAATGAAGTCAAAATTTCCTAGGTTTTTGGGTTAGTGTGCCAATCTTAATATTTCGATAGCTGTTATATTACACATGCTGTTCTTCACTATAAGTACATTCAATTTACAACTTAAAATATGTATTAATAAAGGTACAAACAAATCTGTGGAACAGGATTTTTCAAATCCTAAATGTTTTCGTACTTAACAGTGAGAATATTGGACTAGAGGACACAAATATAAATTTTGGCAGAGTAGGAGTCGTCATCAGCTATGACAGTTTTATTTTTCTAACAGGGTGGTTGGCCTTTGAAAGGGGTTACCTTTGTATGTTGTGAAGGCAGTAAATTTAAGTGAGCTTAAGAGTAAGCTTGATAAGTATATGAATGATGATGGCTGGCTTTAAGATATTTATTTATTTATTAATAGTTTTACTTTAGTTTATGGGATGGACTAGCCAAAATGGTCCCATAGGCCCCATTTTGTCCCAAAATGTTATGTTATGTTAAAATAATTCGTTGGTTCTACATTTTACAGATCTATGAATGTTTTGACTAACCATAGTTGATGCTGTGCAATATATAAAGTATTATGCAAAAAATTAACCTAATATTCTCACACACACATCAAACTGACTGGTTAAAAAGTTAATAAACCTATGAACATGCAATAAGTTCACATTATAGCCACAACTAATTTGAAAAAAAATGTATTGTAATATGATTAGTTAAGTAAATAATGATACTGTAGTATATACAATACAATGAATGCAATACCATATACACAAAAAAATCAAAACTATACACAAAATTACTAGCTGAATACAATGCTGAAAATGTAATATTAAATTGCCAGTTAGTTCACTTACTTAGCTATCTGTGACCTGGTGTCAAAATCTAAGCTCTTCATAGATGTCTTCACCTCAAGGTAACCAATATACTGAAAAAAAAATTATGTTTGTAGTTTGAAATAGTGAGAAACAGTTGGAGTTGTTTTACAATAATCATATTTAGTTCATCTTGTAATTCAGAAAAACTCTGTGAACCCCATGCAAAATGTAAATTAATATCTAAGGAATCCTTTAAGTATACTGACATGCAAACAATAGTAACCAAACTGCTTTCTATGTAACAAGATTGCATCACAAACAAAGTGGAAGAGAGGTCTACTGAGTATTCTTTAGGCTATATTACTGATTGTAAAGTTTTTCAAATGAACAACAACCATGTTAATAAAACTTTCAATCACTCTAGCAAATATATAATAAAAGTAATGTGCTTTATTTTTAAGTAGAAGATATTAAAACAGTTTTAATCTGCTCTAACACACAGATGTTTTTTCTGTACTTTGAAATGACTTCTCAGTTTAAAGCTCAAAAATTCATTTTATTCAGTATACCCTCATAATCAAAACATTTGCTAGAATGCAAGTGTTTGAAATTTCATAAAGGAAATTAATTACTGGCCACATTTTAATATGATTTATATTTTCATCATCATTTAAGTTTACAGCCATAAAAAATAAAATTTGTTTAAATCTAAAGAGCTTCTTAAACTAGAAATAACAGAAAATCATTGGAAATGTATATTCATCATTGAAGAAATAATGTGCAGTTACAATAAACATGTGTAACTATTTCTATTACAGTGAAATTATTGTATGGATGAATGTTTTTACTGGTTAATAAAGCACAATCTTCTGGCACACAATCAACATCTGTGGTATATGACCAGCTATTAGGTGTAAGTGTCAATAAGCAAGAATCTATTCATATTAACAAAGAAAACAATGTAACATTAACATACCTTTTGTTGCTTCCAATCTTTATTAATTAAGATTGAACTTTTAATTTGAAGTTACCTAAAATTTTCTATGTATACAAAGTTCAACAACACCCATTCAATGATATTAGTAACAGCAATTTACATCTTTTCTTTTAACACAAATGTTAGCCATATATGTTGATTAATAATTTTCTTTGTTTTCCATTACAAAAACAGCATAGAGTATCTGAAGGGGCATTGGTATAAGAAAACTTTGTACACTAATGTGAATTATATCTTACTTTTTAAATACACAAAAGGTTACATTAAACATTAAAAGTATATCTGTTTCATAACTATCAGAATAAATATTATCTATGATATCATTCAGTGCCCTAGTATTAGAAAATAAAGATAAAATTATTTTTTTTTACCATGCAGTCCCAAACTGGCTTTACATCAATTAAGCTTAGAAGTAATATTTGTCTTACCAGCAACTCATAGACATGTCTAAAGTAGTAATACTTTTGCATTTAGAATTTTTGTGGACAGGCATGTACATTTTACTAAAAGCTTGTCAAGTTTTGTGTAGATACATAATAAATTTGGAATAATGGTCAATATTCCTTCTTCAATACAGCCAACTCCATGCATATTCAGTTAAGGCTTAACTTGCAAATATATTTATTATTTTAATTTAATAAAAATAGGTCTGAAATAAAAATTCAAATCAGGCAAAAAAACAGCACTGTTTCGTGTTTGGGTGAGATCCTGTATAAATGAACTGTACAAAAATTGTGCTAAATTTTCTCTTAGGAAGCCTAATTAGATGAAACTTTTATATTAATGTATACCATAAAACTAGTTTAGTTCTAGCTTCTCGTGTTTAAATGGAAAGGTATGAGACAGTAACTTACTTCCTTAAAACTTAATCTTCTCATACAATTCATTCTAATTACATGCATACAAGTATACCCTGTAGCTAAACTCTGCTGTAACTTAGTAATTAAAATTGAATTAAAGTTTTCTTGACATACTGATAACCTGCCGTTACAGTGAAATGAGATGATATGTTAAAAAAGTGGAAAAATATCAAGGTTTCATTAAAGATAATTTTGGTACTGAAAATCCTTTCATGAAATTTATGCCTAAAGTTTTTACACACAAATATATTACCAGATTTTATTTACGTTTTTTTTTTTCTTTCAAGTTCTAAAAGAGCAAATTTCAAAAGATCTTATTTTATATTTATCTTGCTTTATTTCTTCAAAGTTCAAATATAGTTTTAAAATTGTTACAGAAAATGTTGTAAACAGTGCTTGAAGTGGGGAAAAGAAGAGGGATGGTTTGTGAAATTTATTTCTTGTTTTTCTTGAGCAGTGTTCCCTCTAAGCTGCATGGTTGCGTAATAACCAATCAAGTGCCAGGCACTTCATTATTCCAGCCGTGCACATCCTTAATGACCCTTGCAGTTGATAGGCCTAAAGCCCAAATAATCATCTGGTAGCATTGCAAAGCAGCCTAATAATCCAATAAGGTTGATAGTCTAAAAATATGACCTCTCTAAAAAAACTGGTAGTGCACATCTGCACATTGCCTTGGTGCACATGAAATAATTCATTGTGCACATGGATTGAAAAAATTAGAGGGAAGATTGTTCATCAATATTTTTTATTTATTATTATTATAAAAGTAACTAAAATGTAAAAATTAGAAAATTATTAAATTAGATAAGGTTAGATTAGGTGAGGTAATGAAAAAGAATAATAGTAATAATTCTTCATGAGGTATACTCATGAGTAGCTCATGCCTCATGATACTGTAATGTGAGCTGCATGTTCACTAACTGATTTAAAACTTATGCAGTGTAATTATTAGTTAGACATGGTTCAAAGAGCAATAAAACAATAAAGTTAAATATAAACACATGTATACTGCTATGAATTACTGTATAAAAACTCTGATGGTTACTTCATGGTTATGAACTTAGTCACACAAACAGTTCTAATGGAGCCCATAGTGAGAGGGTTCATTCACTCCATCCAGTGTACTACTTTGTCTCATTTCTGCCTTGCTCTTACATAACATTTTAAGAAGAAAAAAAATACAGTTTCTCTCCCCAGTCCCTTGCTGCTGTAAATGTTTACTGCATCATATATTAAACATTTCCCTTCTGAGAAGCTTACAGTCTACTAAAAGGTAGCAGGATGGTTTTGGGCCCTCCTTAAAAGAAGTGGGACAGTTTCACTCCTCATCCTGCCCAACTTCAAGTACTGGTTGTAAAGAATCTTTGTTATCAAGTTTCCATACTACTAACCTAAATCTTACTTAAAAAAATAAACTTTGATTTTATTTTTCCATGATACCTTCTCAATCAACTACTATTAAATATTTTATCACCATTTCCAGGTAATGTGTACAAATTTGATTCTTAGATATAACTAATTTCAAGTCTGACAAAATTATAAGAACAGTTGATTAGATAAATATTGGATGCATCCATTTTTTTGCTGTCAGATATGCAAAAAAAAGCAAATCAAACAAAATTATTTATATTTCAGTACATTTTCTCATAAAGTATACTATAATGAAATCATAATGAAAATCTATAATTAGCATACAGATAGAAGCTTACACTAAATGAATTATTTTCCACAAAAAACTCTTAGTTTAAACTAACAATGGGTTACACTAATATCAAAGTATAAATAATTCTAATTATTAATTTACATCAAGAAACCCTGTGTTAATACTTAATTCCAACTTGAGTGGTGCTCTTTTGATATTTTTAAGGTAAATCTTTTGCCCTCCAGAAAATATCACTATATGGTCATGAATTAAGTTCTTTTAAAATTTGTCCTGTCATATAAACATCTCTTTGAAATTGTATATTGCAAGGAGTAAGACCAAAAGTTGGAGAGAACTATCTATTTAATTCAAATTTTCAATGCTTCAAAGAGCAATGTTTATAAAGGTCAAATGTTCCACAGTAAGAGAAACTCCACAAACAAATATATTAGCATAGATTTTTGGCATACATGTATATATACAAATGTGGGGTGTTTAAAAATGTCCAATAAAAGTCACTCCCCAGTGGCACAGCGGTATTTCTGTGGACTCACAACGCTATAAACCGGGTTTCGATACCCATGGTGGGCAGAGCACAGATAGCCCATTGTGAAGCTTTGTGCTTAACTTCAAACAAACAAACCAATAAAAGTCCTAGTTATATCTAACAATTAACAGAGAAAATACTATAAAATAAATGTAAAATAATAATGAAGAAGTTTGTGCATAATGCAAGATCTTCATATTGAAAAAAATATATCCTTGAAAATATTAACAGTAATTGGTAACTCAATCAATTCATGGACTTATTGTTTATAGCATCCTGACTTACGAAAATTCATCAACTCAATAATATTGTTAACTGCCAATAATCATGAATTTCTTGCTTTATTACAATATCCTAAGTTTACCACAAATCGTCCTTAACAAATGTTTAGATTACAGTTTTCTGCCACTGACGAAAAAAATTAACTTGTTGAAATATAATTGAATTGCTCTAATCTTGTAAAAAATACTAACAGTAACAGCAGTATTTATTATAGGCAATGATGGATACATTATTTATAGTGCAATATCACAACCTTAACAAAAATCTTTATATGATTAATTTTCTTTTTCTTAATTTCACGTATATTATTTTACATTGTTTAATTCTTCCAATGTATTCAGAGGATAATTTAAGTTATAATTCTGAACACCAATCCATACTAATAATAATAAAACAGCCTGTGTGTTTGCATGTCAAGTCAGTCAGCGCCATAGATCCAAGAGAAAAGAACCTACAGAAACTTTGCAGAGATACTAAGGGATTCTGTGTACCTGGGTATTATTTTTACTATACACTGACTTTTCTCTACGTTAAAATTCTTTTTTTCTTTACGAGCTTTCGACCCTCTTATCTAAGCCTCCATCGAGCAACAACATGCTGGGCAATAAAACTCTGTTTAAAAATAGGTATCTAGGCAACAGTTGTAACAGTAACTGACATCTGGTATTAAAGTCATTAAATACATACAATTGTGATGAATCTAGATACATATAATAGTACCGTCTGTTGTATGTCCATGTAACTACTTCGCATAGTGTAGATGGATCTTCACCAAAATTGGTATGGAGATTAATTAGGTCCATGCGGGAGTACATAAAAATTTTCAGTTTTGCTCCTTATATGTGCGTTTTTGAGTTTTTTACTGCTACTACTTCGCCCCCTGTTAATGATTCTTCACCAAATTTGGCATGAAGATTTGTTGGATCCGTGAAGAGAAACACATATATTTTCAGGGTTTTGCGGTTTTTATGGGCCTTTTTGCGTTTTCT
>NW_013665672.1:163063-168340 GCF_000517525.1 Limulus polyphemus | reverse complement strand
AAGAATAAACTAGTTTTATTTAAGAAAGGACTTGTATCGCTAAAGTTTCTTCGGAAAGAATTTTTACGGAGAATTAACAAACGAAAAGAGACGTAACAATACTATGTTTGTGTAAGTTTATAAATATTGTCTTTGATTTTAAATTACAAAGTAAGTTGTGTAGTTTGTCTATCTGAGAGAGGGATTGTTAAATCGAGAGCTGAACAAAAGTAGGTTTTATTCCGTACAAAAAAAAACCTGTTGTTACAAAATTGTTATTATTCTATATCTTTTAAAAGAAACCACGCATAAAAGTGTTTTTAAAAAAATATGTTTTTATAAAACTGTTATTGTTTTACATTTTAGTAAAAAAAACAAGTATATAAGTGTTACAATTCATATTTTCATTTTCACCAATAATATAAAACAACAATAGGTTTAAAAAAAACACGCATACAATTGTTAGAATCCATATTATTGGCGAAAATAATTATATTTAATGTTTGTTCGTTTGTATCTAAAAAACGATTATTAAAATATGTGTGTGAGGTTAAGGAATTATATTGTAATTATTTCAAATAAAACCTAATCTCACGTGATCCAACATGAATTCTGCTACTGCATGATGATGTAATCATGCTGCAAAGAAGGGTAACACATATCCATGTGCACTAACTCCCACTGTACATTTGCATTAGTAAATCTTCATTCTTTGATTAAAGAGAAAAACAAGAAAATGTGCAACAGGAGTGGGAAGGATGGGTGGAAATGTGTGTGAGAGGTATGTATCTATTGGAAATACATTTGCAGGTAAGGAAAATGATACTTTCCGAGACGATACCACACCACTCACACAGTTAAGCTAGACTCCTATGTTGAAGTGGTGGAGAGGACAGTACAAAGAATTTACCTAGATGAGTTCCCTTCGGAAAGCATCCAGTGGAAGCCTATGGAGTGTAACACCTCATGGCAGGGGCTCCCTAGGGGCATACCTGTGGGAAATCTCATCTCTTCTAGGGTACACTCTTTACCTGGGAAGAAAGGTAAGAAGAGGCAAATGAGTCCTGTGTGTTGCAGGGATGGGTAGAATAAGAACATGGCCATCCAAGTACTTGAACACATGAGGTCAGAGAGCATATATGTGTAGCGTGGTTGGAGCACGTTCAGACTGTACCTTGTGTGCTCACCTCAACTCTACTGCTAAATGTACACGACTGTTTCATTTATATTTAATATGAGAGTTATGATTTAGATAGTCATAAAGTGCAAGTGTTAACTTTAGTATTTTTTAGAAGCGATAATTTATCGCAGGTTTGCTTACATAACTGTTTACAAATCATTTGTTGTGTAGTTCAATTGCTTTACTTGAACTTTACTTGAACCATCTGAATTTTTCTCGTTTCTTTAAGTGAGTATTGTTATATCATAACGTCTTGTAGTTGGTAGAAAGTTCTAGGCATCAGTCGGGCAATATATATATATATATATATATATATATATATATGACCAAGTTAAGTTAAACTAAGTTAGGGAAATTACAAAGTGAAGTTACATTGCATGTGAATTGGCCATAATATGCGATTTCTAAAGTGAGATTCACAACTTGTATTGCAATAGCAGAGATAGAGGAAAATAATTTGTCTTGTCAATAGGTATTCTAAAGTAATTGAACCCGCCTGTGGGGACTCCATCCTTGCAATGGTAATGCTGCTCAGTACGAGAAGAACTGTAAGTTTGAACACTTGTTACATGTGTTTGGTAAAGCAACCAATGGTACGAAGCTACCATCCTCTAAGTCAGAAACCCCTCTAGACACTACAATGATACCATTCGTGTTCCTACGTTTAAAGGCGACCCTAGATTGAGGACAAATTCTCCTTATGGGGAAACGATCGCATCGAAGAAGCCCTTTGAAATAAAATGGTACCTGTTGCTTTTTGAAAAATTACGGCCTTTACTTCATGTTTTGATTCCAAACAAAACGTACTAGTAATGTAAGTTGTATATTTATAGATCCAAGCCCTGAAAAGAACCGCATCTTAGTATGTCTTAACATTTAGTTTAGTTCAGTCTAAAATTAATTAATCTATTTATTCAAATTATCAGTTCAGCTTAAGATTCAAAACTAGAGGATTAAATAAGTATTAAATTTCCAGTAAAGTTTTAAAACAGAAACAGGCATACTCAGTCTGTACCTCTCTCCTTTACTCTACATCTCATTTCTCTGAGCACCAACTGATGTCACAGTCACATGGAGAAACAACGCCACGTGTTTCAACAATACCACATGCGTCAGCACTTCGTCTCTGTGCTCCAGTTCTACACAATTCAAGACAAAGCAGCAGGATCAACTTCAAGAAGCTCTCTTTCTTTCATTTTCTTTAACAAATCTTCAAGTTCACGGCTTTTCTGATGTCTTGAGGCAAGTACACCAGTTGGCTTACCAACAAAATTTAACAACTAACATCTCCCATGATACGCCAGAACCGTTAAAACTCAAGTGCATAATAATCTTAATTTCGAATGCTAGCACAAAATTTCCATTCCCACTATTGAACTAAACCTTAATTTTGCGAGCAATGTGAAGAGAAACAATAGTTTCTGAGCACCCCTGGTTGTCTATAAAGCCCTTTTGGTGCTTGTTAGATTTTAAAACCAAAATACCTACCAAGTTAGTTGAATTGTGGTAACCAACAGTTATTATGGTGATTTTAAAATGAGTATCACAGCCTTGCAGAGTAGAGGAGAGTAATTTGTCTTGTCAAAGGGTTCAAAGGTAATTGAACCTGCCTGTGTGGAATTTACGTAAAAGAGACAATTATTTATAGCTCTGGATACAACTGTGATAACCAATAGTGTAACGAACTTTTGTACATATGTTGGACTTGTTTTGAATATAATATTTTAAAACAAGTGGATTGTGCACTGTCCGTTTATTGTTGAAATTCACCATCAACAAGTCACAGACACCTACTGTAAAGAATCCAGCCCCCATAAAACAAACATTTAGTGAATCAGCCAGGATTATACAGTGGTAAATGGCGGTACAAGAAGACGTGAACGACAGTGGAAGCAAGTTTATATATGCATAACTGTAGTGGCAGCGAAAATAGTGTAGAAATTACAATCATGCTATATAACCATGTCGACTGATTTTTATAAATGGATAGAAAGAGGTAAGTAACATGAGCTTAAAGATGGTGTTTTACAAGAGTTTGTTAAACAACAACTAGAACTAGAGAGAGAAGAGCATAAGCAGAGAAAAGAGGAAGACAGACTGAAAGAAGAAAAAACAGAGAGAGAGAGAGAATAAGAGCAAAAATTTAGAAAGAAGAAAAGCAGATAGAGGAGAGACTGGAGATAGAAAGAATAAGAGTGAAAATTGAGATCACCAAGCTCATCCAACAGAAAGACAAAGGGCCCAAGAGTGACGATGCAGTCAGGGCCAGCTGACACAAGCTGCCCAAATTTGGTTAACAGAAATACGACATGGATGCTTTCCTGGAGAAGTAAGAACGATTCGCAAAAAGTCAGAACTGGGAAAAAGTGACTGAGCAGTCTGTCTCAGCCTCCTTCCCACAGGAAAAGGCTTACAAATATATACAGGCATGACGTCAGGAGATGCCATGGACTATGACAACTTAAAAGTGGCCTTGCTGAAACACCATGAATTTACTGAGGAAGGTTTTTGTCGAAAATTCAGAGAAGTCAAACCTGACACTGAAGAAACTGTTTTTCAGTTTGTGGCATGTCTACGGCAATACTTCATAAGATGGACTGACATGGCTAAGTGTGAAAATAGTTTTGAAGGACTGGTAGACCTATTACTATGTGAACATTTCGTGATCACGTAATCAATTGACATGTCACCGTTCCTAAAGAAGAGCCCCAAAAGACGTGGAGGAGATGATCAAGCCGGCAGAACAGTATATGGAAGCCCATAGAGAGAGTATAGCCGAATAATAATAGCCAATTAGTCGAAACCAGGGGTGGCTGACCAGAAACAGGATACCACCAAAGTTGAAAAGAACTTAACAGACAAAAGGAAGATATGCAATACTTTTGTAAAGTGTGGCACATTGTGAGTGAGTGCAAGTCTGTCACCAACAAGCAATAGCAGAAATCTCAACATAAAGTAGCTGGAGCTACCTATAAAGATGGTGCTAGCAAGAAACGTGATTGTCAAGAGTGACTGTCACCATGGATGTTGCTGCCAGAAGAAACAGAATAGAAACTACTCGTCAAATTCATCACAAGAAGAAAATGGTATCTCTATGATTAAACAATGTATGACTGACGGTCAGTTCATGTTTGCAAATGGATCAACTGTGCCAATAGTGATCAGACCACATGACAAACACTGAGAGGTCCCAACAAATTACTAAATGCCAGTAGATGAAGGCTATGTCGGGGACAAGAAAGTGAGGGTACTAAGAGACAGTTGGTACAGCAGTGAGAACCAGTCTAGTATCTTATGATCAGATGATGTGCAAGGTACATCTGTATGTACAGATTGATGGGACAATGAGAAAGTTTCCCATAGCAAGAATGAAGGTGGACACTCCATACCACGTAGGAGACTTTGAAGCCATGTATATGAAGGTACTAATCTATGACTTAGTGACTAGAAACATACCCAGCAGTAAAAGTTTAGAGGAACTAGACAGAAAGTAAACTGATGAGACATCTGCAGTCACCACAAGAGCTCAAGAAAAGAAAAGCAAGCAAGACATCAAGCCCCTGCAAGTTTCAAAAGGTGACATCCCGAATGTAGGTCTATGGGAACTGAAGGAAGCAAAGAAGAAAGACCCTTTAATGCAGAAACTTTGGGACAGTGCCAGGAAGAAAGTGAAGCACAAGACCAAAGTGAAGAGGACCTATAGAATAAAGGATCAAAAAGGAGTACTGTATCAGATATATCAAAACAGTTATGCTGGGGAAGCTAAATATATCAAAGGCAGTCAGAAGCACTTCTATGACGAAAAGACCAGGGGTTGACGTTTCGAGGTGGGACAGAACGTCTTGGTTCTGCCTCCTACAGATAACAACAAATTCACCCAGCATTAGAAAGAACCATTTGAAGTACAGGAAGTGAAAGTGGATGGGAAGACCAAGATCTACCATGCCAATCTTTTGAAGAGGTACTTCGAGGAGGGAAGAAGACTTAATGGGTGCAGCTATTGAGGCACAGATGGGCATGACAGGCGTGGTGGTCATAGATGCAGAACCAGAAGATTCGGTGACGAGGAACCCATTTTGAGACTAATAATGGCTGGAGATGGCTTGAATGGGTAATGA
>NW_013665672.1:151497-162155 GCF_000517525.1 Limulus polyphemus | reverse complement strand
CCCTCGTGTAGCTTTGCGCGAAATTCAAAACAAACAAACAAACAGTGAATCTATCTTCCACACGAAGTAAATCTCAATATCAAGACAAAGTTATTATCAGCAAGAAGTCAACCTTACAGCAGTTGCAATGCTTTCCCAAAACTATTATTGCATACAAGTTCTCAACAAACGGCAACAATTTTTTTATTAAAATTAATTTAATATTTCTGAAAATTAATAAAATATTCATTGGTTTTTTTCAAAGCTGATATTTGAATAAGTTTTTCGTTTATAGTTTCACTTTTTATATATTATGAAATTAAATGACGTTGGAAAATTACAAAAAATATAGGTAAATGAAATTACTCTAAGAATTAATCCTACAATCTCAAAACTATGAATATAACAGCAATGCTTTCTTTTTTCGAGATACGATGTATTACAGTGATTTTGTTTTCATTTTTGAAATTCCTCTTGATTCAAAAGACTACCTTATATTTTATGTTTCATCACTAGATTGTGGAATTTATTCGAGAAATTGTGTATTAGCCTAAAGTAACAATACCTTTGCAATATGATTTTACCTTCAAACATAATCGAAAAATCATTTTATTGTCTATAAGTCTTACAATATAAACATTCCAAATTAGATTATACACAGTTGACCTTGACACAAAACTGTTTTATAACAGTGGCTATAATAAAGACAGGGGTAAAAAAAAACAAAGAAAAAAGGGCAATGGAAAAAAGTCGATCGGAAAAAAGACAAAAAATTACACAAACAGGTAAAAAAGTAAAAAAAAAGTCCTATATTTTAGGAACGGTATAATATGACAGATTCCGAAATAAGAATTTTAAATTTTATTATAATACTGTATTAACATCAGGTTAATTATTAACTCAGTCGGATTATATGGTTTCAATAATTGGCTTAAGCTTGGCTAAGCTGTTGTGGATACTGTTTTACAAAATTCTTTTTTTTTTAATTTTTACCTGTTTGTGTAATTTTCTTTGTTATTTTTTTTCCGATTAATTTTTCCCCAGTCTTTTTTTTGTCTTTGTCACCTAGATTCGTTTTATCAAGATACTTGGTCTATACAAAATTATAATCTACTTTTAGAGAAACACGTCCAAAATTATATAAAACTGTGATAACAAATTACTGTTTCTACACTGTAAGCAATTTGAGTCATAATTTGTCTTAATAGAATGAAGGTGTTTAAGTTTGTTTTTTTTTTAAATAGATATGTATTACAAAATTAGCATCATTTCTGCTACAACTATAAAAAACAAATTTCTGATTAAATATGCATGTTTCAATTTATGATTTATGACTAGAATATTCAAAGTGATCAACAAACAAAAATACCAACGTAAAAA
The DNA here is from genome assembly GCF_000517525.1 of Limulus polyphemus. Lineage (NCBI taxonomy): Eukaryota > Metazoa > Arthropoda > Merostomata > Xiphosura > Limulidae > Limulus > Limulus polyphemus. The sequence continues at coordinate 160,796 of NW_013665672.1, read as the reverse complement.
GAAAGATTTGACTTTTAAGGCATTTACGCCTTTTCATTTACGGATTTGATAATCTTTAACAAAAGACCATGTATATATCATATATATATGCATATAGTTATATGTTAAGATTTTGGAGCATAAGCTATCCCCCTAAAACACGAAGTTTATATTGTAACAGGCTGACGAGGGCACCGGTTTTACTTTCTTATTTCTCCATTACGTCACAACTCCAAGTCAAGCAACTGGAATCAACGGTTTGTTTGTTTGTAGTTAAGCACAAAGCTACACAATGGGCTATCTGTGCTCTGCCCACCACGAGTATCGAAACCCGGTTTCTAGCGTTGTAAGTCCGCAGACATACCGCTGTGCCACTGGGGGGCGGAGTCAACGGTACCTCCAAGAGAAACGTAAGCGCAGCATACTTTATTACTTCCGCTGAACTGTTGGCTGTGGGAAGCACATACCTGAAGCACGAAGGTCAGGGACGAAATTAGACACAAACATGGATCTCACGTTACTGAAATCAAGTTGTTTTTCTTCAAAACAACAATAACTTTGCCAGGGATGAAGTTAATTTCGTAGCTTTCAAGTGAAAACTTTGATCGATGTAACTAATATTATTAATAAACTGTAGCCCGATACATTTTTATTTCAATATCTGTTTCAACTTTCAGGTATTTCATCTTAATTTCAGCATCATTATTTTTTTTTATCGTGTTTAATATTTCTGTTCATTATTTCGGTTGGGGAGCTGGTTAATATCTCTAATAATCTGCATAGTTACGCACAACTGCATATTTCAGGAGTAAACGCTGTTTCAGACTAGCAGAAAATCTAATATTGTGCTACAAAAAGCCAAAACACGAAGCTGAGCCAATCAAAACTAACCACGATCTTGTGACTTCAATACACATTATGGAGTATTATTTTCGAAAACCTTACTGTAATTGCAACTGAGTGTCCATTATGTGCCCGAAAAAAATTGAATGAAGAACTAAGAGCAAAATTTAATTTTTTTAAACAATACGGCTATAAAGTAGATTATGCTCATTGTAAACTTAAACAGTGAGCATAAATGAAGTTTAATACTTTACTTTCAGGGTGAAAAATATGCCAAAAGATTACGAAATTTATAAACATTAGTAACAAAGTTAAACAATAAAGGATAAATTATACGAGAAAAATGTGTATACTAAACAGTGGGAAACAAAACAACTACATATAATAAATGAAATAATTTCCTATTAAAGAGACAATAGTAATTAACAAAAAACAAAGTTCAAGACCACAGACATTTTTAACATATGATGATAGGTGATAACTCTTACCTAAATAAAAATATTATATTCTCATTGTGCCCGTACACGGGAATATATAAAGCATGCTGAGTATTAATAGTCAATTTTTAAACGACTGACTGATTATCAACACTTCCGTAATATATCGTACCCATCTTAATGTTCCTATAAGTATGATAAATATATGTAATGACTGCGTAAATAGGAAAACAATTAGATACATTCAAAAAAAGTACTATTGATAAAAAGTTTCCCTTCTTATGTGTTCTTTGTTGTCAATTATGTTTAATTATATATATTAATTAATTTGTTACGCTTACAAAACTATGTTTCTAATGTGACTAAGAGTGAGTAAACTACATCAGTCGAAACACATACACAGGAAAAGTGAACAGCGAAAGGGAAAAAGATTACCAAAATAATCGGGGGGAGAGGGGTATATGACAAAAGTATTAAGTGGTCGGAGTAAAAACAACAGGAAATGTTAGTAATGTAAAACAAAGCCAGGAAATTGACTCAGACTTTCACATTATATTGAATCACGTGGTAAAAGTAAGTTAAGATTATTTGATTACAATTACAGCTAGAGTAATGTACAAAAAATTTCAATAGTTATACATACAAAAATAATTATAGATAAATTATACTTGACTAAAAATATGTAGTTTATGAGAATTGAAAATACAAAAAAAAACTGCTGTAAGGGGTAATACACTGGCCTGCGATGGTGTTATTGTATTGAAATTTTTATTGAAATGTCCTACAGTAATTCCTATACCCTGAATCCGAATATATCCACTTTTCTTCATCACGTACAGGTTTTCCATAAAACTTCATATGTACTTTTACATAAGTGAATTATTTTCATTGAAAATGGGTCACATTTTGTTATGCTTAAAATGTTGACAACACTGGCTATAGATTTCTCTAGACCAATCGCGACGTGAGAGTCTTATCGATCGTTCTTGAACACAAACGTAACAAATGTAATAATAAAAAATGTTCATTGTGGTAAACAAAATAATAATTTGATCTAAGTAAGAGTTTCTCTTTCCTATTTGTAAAACATCCTTACGTGATAGAAATAAATTATTACTATTTTCGAAATCTGCGAACCTGAATTATGGAAAATCGTTATTAAAACCAAAACAACTTTTATGAAGTTTAAATTCGCAGACCTATGTAATTATGTGGTTAACACTTTGGCCAAACGACATTCAGTGCTTTGTATTTTTAGCTTTTATCACACTTATTTTATTGTTGTTTCTGTGTGTGTGTGTGTGTGTGTTTAAGCTAAAAGCTACACTTGTTTCTAAACCGGGTGTTTAGCGTGTAAGTCCTCAAGCTTACCGATGAGTCACTGGGGTGGGGGTTATCACACTTGTAACTGCATCTGATTGTTATTTATGTTACAGTCAAGTTGTTTTATAATTTAGTATACAAATATATAAGTAATTTGAGCAGAATACATATAAAATAAATATTCGTTAGAATAAATGTAAACAAGTTTTATTATCTAATTTTTAGTTTATGTCATAAATGTGATCTAATAACTTTAAATCTATTGTGGTCTGATTTTTCTCTCTCTTTTACTGAGTTTAACAACCGAAACGTGTTCATGTTTTGTTTTTTAAGCACAAAGCTACACAATGGGCTATCTGTGCTCTGCCCAACGCTGGTATCGAAACCTGATTTTTAGTATTATAAGCCCTTAGATGTACAGCTGAACCACCGGGGACACGTGTTCATGGTATAAAGTCTCATGCAGTAAATTAATTATGTTTTATAGGTAAAGCACATGGTGCTGCTTTTCTTTCACATTTTTCTATATAGATGAAAACTTAATGAATCATAATACAGAAAATACGTGAAAATAGCAATTAGCGTATAAATACCCTCAATGACTCCTAAAATATTTAAAACGTATAATGAACAAATCGGTTCTTTTGTTAGAGATTTACCATTATTTGCTTTTATACACTTTCCTAGAACAGAAGGCACAGATAATGGAATGGTTGTGTTTTTTAACATTGTGTGCATGCCTTAATTTTACTGAGGTAAAATATCACGTGGTCCCAGACAATGTTTGCTTATATGACTAAACATCTCAGGATACCTATGTAAAACTATCTAAACTGCGATAAGGTTGTACATGAAGATAATGTTTTTGAGGATATTATTCCCTCAATTATTTATCGATTTTACCATAATGGTTGCGTGCTCTTGTAGTTTCTTTAGTTCTGTATCCAAACTGGAGTTTGTTTAACCTGTTCCCTTCCACTAGACTGTCTTTTGTTATGAGTGAAAAATCTATACAGTGTCGCTATAGCCTATAGTAAAACCCAACGAGTTTAGATAGGAAAGACTTATAATACAAATATCTTGTGGTCAAATCACAACTTTCAGATGATTCAAGCAAAACGATTTCTTAAAAATCGATTAAGAAATTTCACAGCAATTATAACAAAAATACCATATACTCTCCCATTTACAATTAAGGCGGAAATATACTAGGCTTTAGCTTATCACATCACAAGTTATTTGTTTTACATTGAGTGAAACTGTGTCATTTTAAAGACAAAATAGAAACAGTATGTTTTGAATTTCGCACAAAACTACACGAGGGCTATCTGCGCTAGCCGTCCCTAATTTAGCAGTGTAAGACTAGAGGAAAGGCACCCACCGCCAACTCTTTTACTGCTTTTCTACCAACGAATAGTGGGATTGACCGTCACATTATAACACCCCCACGGCTGAAAGGGCGAGCATGTTTGGTGTGACGGGGAGTGCCCTAATCACTTGGCCATGCCGGACCAAATAGAAACAGATAGTTTGTTTGTTTTTGAATTTCGCGCAAAGCTACACGAGGGCTATCTGCGCTAGCCGTCCCTAATTTAGCAGTGTAAGACTAGAGGAAAGGCACCCACCGCCAACTCTTTTACTGCTTTTCTACCAACGAATAGTGGGATTGACCGTCACATTATAACACCCCCACGGCTGAAAGGGCGAGCATGTTTGGTGTGACGGGGAGTGCCCTAATCACTTGGCCATGCCGGACCAAATAGAAACAGATAGTTTGTTTGTTTTTGAATTTCGCGCAAAGCTACACGAGGGCTATCTGCGCTAGCCGTCCCTAATTTAGCAGTGTAAGACTAGAGGGAAGGCAGCTAGTCATCACCACCCACCGCCAACTCTTGGGCTACTCTTTTACCAACGTCACATTATAAAGCCCCCACGGCTGAAAGGGCGAGCATGTTTGGTGGGACGGGGATTCGAACCCGCGACCCTCAGATTGCGAGTCGAGCGCCTTATCCACCTGGCCATGCCGGGCCTGAAACAGATAGATAATGATACATTTACTTATGATATATGTACAGCCCTCCAGTGGCACAGCGGTATGTCTGCGGACTTATAACGCTAGAAACCGGGTTTCGATACCGTGGTGAGCAGAGCACAGATAGCCCATTGTGCCACAGATAGCTTTGTGCTTAACTTCAAGCAAACAAATAAATATATGTACATTTAGGTAAATAACTCAAACACCGGAGCTTTAAAAACTCATTTTCACACAGCTTTTCCTAATAATTTAGTTCTAGAACTTAAGCATTTCCCAATTTAAAAGTGCATAAGTAAGAGGCAAAAAAAGAAAGAAGCATTTGTTCTTTAAAGTATTTCTAACTGGATGCTATTGAAAGAAGTAAAAATATTCCTAGCGCATTAAGACGCGCGTATGAAAGGGTGGGTTTTGGGTGCAACTGGTTTAGGAAAAACATGTAGCTGGTTTAACATTACAAAGAAAATAATATCCATACGCCCTAGTGACGTCACCCTGGTTAACCTAATCTTAATGTCACAAAAGTACACATGCACAAAATAACAAGTTACATCAGAGTAACGTCAAGTGAGGTCATCCACTTGATCACTCGTTAGTCAGTAACCGAGTTCTTCCGAATTAAAGTGAAAACAAAAGCACTGAAAGTTTGATGATATTTTTACTTACTAATATTAATACCCACGTCCAAAATTTAACTTGCCAAACTATTGACTTATTGTGATCAAGTATGTTAATAATCGTTTCTATTCAACGTTATTTTTCATCAAAACACAAATGTAATCTATCACCGGGTTGGTGTTCATTATTGCGTCATATTTGTAAGTTTCATATTTCTGAAAACCAGGACTAAATATTATGGAAATCTATCATTTGTGCCCAAATCTTCTCACATATGGCTCTAGTTAATTAGTAAAATGTGAAGCAATTAACTTCTTCTTCTTCAGTGGTTTTTTTCTTATACGACTTCGTTATCTGGTCTTTTTTTTTTTTGTAATAAGCACCGTATAAAGACACTTGAAAAGATAACTGTAAAAAAAACAGCACACCCATTTTTAACTGTTGAATGTTCAAGAAAACTGATTTTTTTTTTATTTACCAAACGGCAAGTACACACATACTAGTTAACACAACTACGGCCTTCGGTGGACATATTAGTTTGTATGTTTGTTTAAAGTTATGCACAAAGCTACACAATGGGCTATTTGTGCTCTGCCCACCACGGGTATTGAAACCCGGTTTCTAGCGTTGTAAGTCCGCAGACATACCGCTGTGCCACTGGGGGGCGGACATATTAGACTCACAACCCTATTATCTGGGTGTCGGGTGTGTCACAGTGGTTAGCGCGCCCGAAAAGTGAGTCCGAACATTCAAGGCTCACAACCTGTTGTTGCAAAAACGTGCTCCGTACTTAGGGGCTGTGGATGTGCTCTAAAATGACTGTCAAATCTCCCTATTTGGTCAGAGAAGAGTAGGTCAAGAGTTGACGGAGGGTGTTATTGACTACTTCCTTCCTTCTTGTCTATCAGTTTAAGATTAGAGACGGCTGTTATCGGATAGACCTCGTGTATCTTTGCGCGAAAATATGAAATAAACAAACCAATATCTCGTTTAAAGTTGTGACATAATTAACTCAAATATAAAATAATGTTACGTCTCCGTTTTTTAATTGATTTTCCGTAACTACAAAACTTAAGCGACACAAGCCTTTACTTAATAAAACTGGTTTATTCTTTCCGAATATGACTTAACCGATACACTCAACTTCAACAATCGCGCTAAACAAACGCTATAGCAACGAACGTCAATAATACTCCGACCGCAGATCAATTACTCACTGTCTACCCACACATTACATTCCCCTCTTTTATATACCAGCGTACCCTATTTCTAGTTAGAACTTGAACATTCGCCAAAGTACATGATAATTCTAGAAACGTTGCGTCACGGTGGTCATGTGACTCGCTGACGCAACAATAATAATAATAACATAAAGTTATAAAATGCCTAGTGTTTGGTCACTCACGAGACAAAATAAGAACGCGTATGTGAAAAAGCAAAACAATAAAGAAAAGAATTGAGAATCGTTCGATATTTCATAGAGTGGTGGTATACATCACTAGCTGAACTTAATCTAATTAAAAAAATCCCCAAAACAACTTCAAGAATATGTCTTAATATAACGTAAAATAACATATATACATTTCCAAAGTAAAGGTGAAATACTCCCATTGTATATTTTTGCTTCGTAAAAAATGCGATACCTAGGTGTTTCTGTTGTCTTAAGTGTGTGTTCGAGTCTACTTAAAGTGTATATACAGACATAAACCATGCCTCAGTAAATAATATTACTTATCTCTCTTTGCGTAACATTTTTAATCTGAATAAATAATGCACTGTGAAAACTTCTTTTTGGAAAGACCAACAGTACATAACTGAGGAAGCGTGTTCAGGCATGCTTTTCCTTCAACTGGTATGATACAGACACATTATTGTCAATGAAGTAACTCACACGAGTGAACATCTATTTAAAAGTTGAAACAACACAAAACGAGAACAATATATATAATGTCATATGAAACTATATGTGCCAATTTCAGATTGTCCCAGTACATTTATTAACATTAAGATTTCAAGCCACATACTGAAACTTGAAAACAAGGTACCATTCGTTTCATACCTTGGCAATTATGGCAAATTTTATTTCTAATGTGATAGACAAGTATATGTTATGTATGATATATGTTTTATTCAGAAATTTTTGATTTGGATTTTTTTGGTGGAGCGTTTTTTTTGTTTTTTTTTCATCAAGTCGTTCCTTTAATGAAACGCACATCGCTTTTTATCATAAATGATAAATGGCGCCACCATTATAAAATTTTTAAAAAATCGCAAGGTTATTTACGGCGTTCAGAACTTTGAATTACATACATTTCTTAATATATTATACGTAGACTATATACGGTGTGATAAAAAGCCCAGACCATTTTATAAAAGACACGTCTTGATAAAAAAAAAGCGCGTAACAAAATTATTTTGTAAGCCACGGTTCTCTGAATAAGGAACGGTGTTGGTTGTAATAACCTCTAAACCTCTTGATACTTAGATCACAGAAGAACAAAAATATCTTGCGAAACGACAAAAATGTGACAATCTTATTACATGTTGGGGAACCATAAAACTACGTCAGTTTTACTAAAAGTTCTCTTCTGCAAAACCTTAGAATAGCGCTGTTTATAACAACTGTACCATCTGGAGGTTTAATCCGGGTCTGCAGCTGAAGGAAACTGCAGGAACCCATAAGCGTTAATTTGTATTGTAAAAAAAACATATGCTAGGACATATTTTCCAAACAGTTAAAATGTCGCAAGCCTAAACACGTGCAACTATATGCGATGTACTGTTTGTACGCATGATCTAATAATTCAAACCAACACTAGCGTATAGAATATCAACAGTGTTTTTTGACTACCATAATGTACCAATGTCAGTAGAAAACGGAAAGGGAGAGACCGGATATCACCGTAAGGGAAAAGCTGCCGGAAGGAAATTTGTTTATCGTCCGGTTAGCTAACGCATGAGCTCAATGCTTAGTCAAACTGTAACGACGGGATATAAAGGTGGACAAAAACCTTTTGTTTAGCCGGCTATTGCCTGTTCAACCTGAAAAGCCGGAAAAAGCATGGCCAGTCTCTTACAACGGTTTTATACGTTCACCATAAAAAGTCATCCCTATATAATTCTTTATGGTTTAATCTATACAAAGCTCATGCCAATACAGATTACTAAAATCATTCTTTGGATATGTCTTCGCTGTGTAATTTCCTCCTTTCCCAGCGGGGACAGCTTATAACTCTATAATGTGGAATTCGATCCCTGCGTAAACACGTGTATAATATGTTCGATTAGCTCACTACTCTTCAGTGTCAAGAATTACTATGAACTCACATAGACTTCTTTTAGCATCAGTTTCGTATTGAATACATGACATGACTGCTTTGAGTCACTCTATCAAGGAGCATCTGACAAGACCATGCAAATATCACTGCCAATGAATATGTGATGGGATAATACATATAGTGGAACCGTGTAATATCTGATAGCACCACATTTGAATTTGATACAAAATATTCAATATCTGATCATTAAGTAAATATCTACTACTTCTATAACAAGAATATTTAACAACCCTTTTCACTAACCAACTGACCATTAACCACAGAAAATGTGATAAGGTTCTTTACTAACTAATAAACTTACATCTGAGGTCACTGTATGACTATTTGAAGAACTATCAATAGTTAATCAAAAAATTAAAACCTGACTATATCAGTCCATTGTACAGTATCTGAAAAATCTACAATATATCATTATCACGAAACAACGTAGCATACAACGTGTTTACAAATGTTTCCAGTCTCATGGAATTTACTTAGTGAACGATATGACATGGGTAAAATTTAGTATCGAAGGTGCAGTATGTCTTTAAACAGTTTAAAACTTATGGTGTCATAACAGTACTTTTTTTTATTAGGTATTGTTTTCATTAGCTGTATTATGTATATCTCGAACTTACACCGGTAGTACGTTTAGAGCAGGAAAAACAAAGGTTTTAAAATTTTCTAATCAGACATGTTTTATTTGAACTTTTTCTTGTTCATATAAGTTACGTGAACCCAATATGCTAC
>NW_013665672.1:138377-150756 GCF_000517525.1 Limulus polyphemus | reverse complement strand
GGAGGGCCTGACATGGTCTGGTGGTTAGTATTTCACATTCAGTCCTTATTGATTCAGTCAAGTATCTGGAGGGCCTGACATGGTCTGGTGGTTAGTATTTCACATTCAGTCCTTATTGATTCAGTCAAGTATCTGGAGGGCCTGACATGGTCTGGTGGTTAGTATTTCACATTCAGTCCTTATTGACTCAATCTAGTATCTGGAGAGCCTGATATGGTCTGGTGGTTATTATTTCACATTCAATTCTTATTGACTCAGTCTAGTATCTGTAGGGCCTGACATGGTCTGGTGGTTAGTATTTCACATTCAGTCCTTATTGACTAAGTCTAGTATCTGGAGGGCCTGAGATGGTCTGGTGGTTAGTATTTCACATTCAGTCCTTATTGACTAAGTCTAGTATCTGGAGGGCCTGAGATGGTCTGGTGGTTAGTATTTCACATTCAGTTCTTATTGACTTAGTCTAGCATCTTTAGGGCTTGTCATAGTCTGGTGATTAGGGTGCTCGACTCGTAATCTGTGGGTCATGGGTTTGAATCCCCTCATCGAACGTGCTCACCATTTCTTGGTAAAGAGTAGCTCAATAATTGTCGATGGGTGGTGTTGATTAACTGGCTTCTTTCCCTCTAGTCTTTCACTTCAAAATTGGGGACGGCTGGTGTAGATAGCCCTCGTGTAGTATCTAGTATTTTTGGATAATTACCTTTTCAAGTCTCAGTGCTACACAACCGTATGTAACAACGTTAACTTCTGCCTATACAAAAGTTATTTATGTTTTCCCCCAAAAAATCCATTTCATTTATATAAAGCAATTTTTATTTATTATTTTTCTATGTTTTGATGTTTAAGGTCAAAAATAAAATAAAGTAGTGCATGAGACATATCATGTAATGTTGCATTTGGAGTACAAAAGTTTGGTATACAATTTTTGTATCAATACTTCATCCATCTTTGACAATGGCCCGTCATGGCCAGGTGGTTAGGTCGCTTGACTCCTCATCTGAAGATCTTGGGTTCGAATCTCCCATCTCACTAAACATGCTCACACTTTCAGTTTAAAGAGTAGTGGGTGGTGTTGACTACCAGTCCTTCCCTCTATTCTTTCACTGCTAAATTAGGGACGGCTAGCGCAGATATCCCTCGTGTAGCTTTGCATGAAATTCAAACCAGCTTTACAACTAAGGTTATATTTTAATGTTACCAAATTCAATTATTAATAGCAGTTTCTAGTATAGTTGTAATAAAACTTATAGTATTTAATTTTTGATGAGATAATTAAGTATAAATATTTATACGTGCCTTACTGAATACTGCATACTAAAATATTGGAATATAAACACCAGTTCCCATGGAAAAAAAAGGTTCCATTGTACTGCTGCTGAGCTTCGTGATAATATAGATTTTATTAATGACTAAAATGCATTAAAAAAGTAAACGAAAAATTTCAATTTCTTTCATATGATAGAAAAACGTTTAAAACATTTTCCGTTGTGGCAGCTGAGGCATTAACTTACCGTAATTTTTATAATCAGTCAATTCCTGAGGTGTAACCATTTGCACATATGCGTATATCTTTCTCTATTTAATTATTTTTCGTTTTTTTTAAACACAAATAAAGAGGTAAAAGGGTATTCCATTGTAATTTTTGTCATTTCATAATGAACAATTTAACTGCTTTTCTAGCGTCATCTCAGAGTTTTGGGATGGCCCAATGTTGAACGTCATTTTTTGTAGTAATTTCGGTATTTCGGGATTTAACCCAAGACCTTTCGCGCGCCAATCGAATGTTCTACCATACTGAACTAACCTACCAGAGATATCTATTGCTGGTAAAGCATTTTTTAAACAAGTCAAACGGTCACAGTCTAATGGACTCATTTCTGAATATTACAGAATGTTTAACATTTTGTTATAGTCGTATGCCTTATTCAGACTCTTACTTTGTAAAACCAGTGAGTTTACTGACTATTTTTGAATTTTGTGGATTTCTTGAGACATCAAAGTACACCTTTGAGAGAAAAAAGGGACAGTTGCCAGGATCCTGCTACTTGTTTAAATTTTAAATGCATTACAGTTGTTACAACAATTTTCATATTACTATACAGATAAAAACATTGTAATCAATAACAATATATGAACAGTTAATTAGATTACTTTGTCAACAGAAAGCTTTCTAACTTAACTTCGTTTGTGCACATGTCAGTCGTAACCATACGTTATTGTTTGCATAAACGTGTGTTACACCTAATACAATCAATATAGTCTGTCTGTAACGTTGACATCTTACTGGTTTTGCGACATTTCCCCAAACTGCCTCGCAAAGGTTTTGTTTCAATTATTTATACAATAACACATTTATAAAAACAAAATAAAAAAGTGTATGCACTGTGACAGAAACATCACACAAGTTTGTTTGTTGAATTTCGCGCAATGATATTGAACGGCCGTTTGCGCTAGCTATTTATAATTTAGAAGTGAGAGACTGGAGGAAAGGCAACTAATCAACAATACCCATCGCTGATTGTCCGTCACATAATAACGCCTCTACGGCTAAAAGGGTGAGCGTGTTCGGTGATAGGATTCGAACCTGCGATCCGCAGATTGCGCGTCGAACACCCTAACCATCAAGCGATGCCAGCCCCATCACTTAACTAAATTGTACGAACAATACTTGAAATATCACTTTATCGAACCTGTGAGTTAATCATTTTGAATGTGGCTAATCATCGATATAAATATTTGCTAGTGCGCACACGTTCCATTTTATAAATGTCAGTAGACAAACGTCTGCAATAACAGCATATAAATAAACTTACACGTGCGGCCGATAGCTTTAGTGGCTTTGCCATAAAACAAAAATAAACTATCACTTACACGTATCCCGTAGCATACTCCGTCATCTCTGATCTTTTGATCCGGATGAAGCCAACACCGTGGAGGGCTGTTGAGGAAAGCGTTAGGTCTAACAATATCTGATCTTCTTAAATCAGAGGAACTCGTAAGATTACTGCCGTCTCCTGCCAAGTGGATCTTCGTGCGGTTCATGGAGTCGGTCCTGTGACAGGATGAGTCGAAAAGTTGAGGCGACGAACCAGAGAACCGAGTATATCGATACGCAAGTTCTGGACCCTGGTGTACCGAGATCAGCCCCTTCGCTTTACGAAGAGCCTCCTGTTTTTCGATGTGTTTTGTGTTCTTGGGTTTGAAGTTTGGCAAGGGCTGAGGGGAAGTCGGTAAGGACTTGGGCCTTGGCAAAGTGACGGTAACGTTCGACTTACGAAACGTCCGCAATGGCGAGTTTCTTAGTGGCACATGACAATATTCATCTTCTTGTAAGTTATGGTAAGCAAAAGGAAAACACTTCAACATTTTCACGAATATCCTTACGCCATTTACGGTTACTCAGTTTAAAGTGTGACAACAGCTGATAGTTTTACAATGTCAAAAACACTAACAAATGGCCGAACATTGCAACAGCAACAAACGACTATAGCTAAGAAGGTCGAACTCGAGAAAAAACGTAGTGCAGATATAGCTCTTATCCATCCAGGTTTCTGCACATCTTCCTTCGCACACTTCGTAACCTAGACAACGAGACTAAGGACTGCAGCTAGAGTGGCCGCCCACGCTCTGTTCTGCTAGCTTAATACTAGTACTGAATGAACGCGGCTCGCGGCGCCTGTTAGAACAGGAAATGAAACGTTCGAGTCTCGTAGCTGCGGGGATTAATGACACTAGAGAAAGGGAGCGGAAATGACCTGCTATTTCACACCAAACTGCATTATCTGTACTACGCTGCTTATTCTACACTCTGAGAACACATGACAGTTCTGCAGGATGTAACTAAATGAACCATTTCCTACATTTACTCATAAGGTGTGTGTGTGTGTGTGTGTGTGTGTACAATCAATCTATATAAAAACCACAGTGGATAGTTGCCTCACAATGACAATCTGTTACTGTAGTGGTGTCACTTTCCCATATGTCCTTCATAGGCTTTAGAATTACTAATACATTCCCGGATCCGAGTCAGTAGGTTTCTTTTCGTCTACAAATATTGTGATACTATTATCTGATATCCCAGTTCGGCGTGTATGTGATTGATAGAAGTGGCCAATTAAACTATTTATTTCCATTTAAAGCTACTTTAACATAATAATTACAGCATTAGATAAAAGTACAAAAATTATAGAAATGTATGTGTCCTAGTTTGTGACCATATTTCATTTACAATATGACAACGGTATAATTTCATTTTGTTTTTATTTGTTTGAAGTTAAGCACAAAGCTACACAATGGGCTATCTGTGATCTACTCACCACGGGTATCAAAACCCGGTTTATAGCGTTGTAAGTCCGCAGATACACCGCTGTGCACTAGGGGGGGGGGGAGGCACTTCGTTTTTAATGGACACAAACTCAAGAACTAACCAATGCGTTTCTTCTGACATTTACATATTAGTTAAGTTTAATTCAGCACATGAAAATTTAATGTATTCAAAATATAATTTACATTGAATTCAGAACTTAAGACGAAAAAGTGTAAAGACGAGCGGGTGTAATTGAATTAAATATATTTTTCTAGCTTTACAAACATGTATAAAATATTACAAAGAATTTATATACGATCCTGCGAATCATTGAAGCATATTAAAATGAAAATCCATTAATAAAAGAACAAGTAGCAGTGGCATAGGAAGCGGAGGGGGGACCTGAGCCCCCACTTTTCAATCTGAATCAGTAAAAATGCACCATAATTAGAAAAATTGCTCTCACGAAAATCAAGAGAGTGCATAAAATTTAATCCAAAACCCAAGAGTTTCTAGTACTCTAAAGCCAGCTCTGGACACCGGGCGTAATGGGTGCGCCTATAGCAAACATTTCCTCTTTTCACTCGGTCAGATGAACCTTGCCCCCCCCCCCCACTTTTAGTTTGCCTCCTACACCTCTGAATAGTTACATTAAATTGTTTGCTTACAGCCACAATATTTGTAGTGGTATTTGAGTTTTTAAAATGAATTAAAAAGGGCTAGTGTATTAATTCTATATTTCAGTTGGTAGTGCACTCGTCTGGTGTGCAACAGATCTCAGGTTTGGTCGCAAACTGAAACAAAAAGGGGGGGGAGGAAGGATTACCACAGAAAAACTAGACCACAAGTGGAAGTCATCCCACGTCCCTAAGATAAGACCTGAGGATGGTGTTTGTTTGTGAGAGGGGAAGGATGTGGCAGTTTGAGCTGTTTAGAAAAATATTTCTATTTAATTAGCCCTTTAGCTTAGTTGTCAGAACATTTGTTTGTAATATGAGTAGTCTCGAGTTCAAATCCTGACTGCGGGAGACACAAAAAAATTAATTTACTACCCAAAAAAACATATATATTCACTTTGTTTCTTCTAATTATTGAGTGTATATTTGTTTTCAAGGGCTTACATTTTATTCCGAACTTTTTGTATAGGTAAATGTAGTAGCTCTTATATTTTATGAATGACCTTAAGTAAAAATTAGTATATATACGTATAAAGTACTTTTTTCTCTTTCCCAAACTCATAATATATATTTTTTTGTTCCCTCTAATATCGCCTCCCAGTGGCACAGCGGTATTATCTCCGGACTTATAACACTAGAAACCGGGTTTCGATACCCGTGGTGGGCAGAGCACAGTTAGCCCTTTGTGGTTAAAAACAAACAACGAACTCTCTAATATCATCGTTTCTTGTCTTGTTTTGTTGGGAAAATGTGTAAAATGCATTTAACACTTCTGATTAAGAAATAAACTATGTGAGAAAATTAAAATGTAATGAAATATTTTACAGGACTATTACATATAAGTACGCAATTACTTTAATAATTTTTCTTTATTCGTGCGAATTTCATATAGATTATATAAAAGGTTTACATGAAGGATTAATTTCCACTAGCCCCCACTTATCGATAAACATGCGACCTCTTGAAATATATGCTAATTCCTTACTTAGCAACAGTCACGACGTCACACAGAAAAAACAAAACAAAAATGGCAGAGTAAAGAACCTCTCATTTTAACTAAATAGAGCGACTCTTTTTAAACCGGAAGTTAAAGACCGAATCCTCTTCCTCTAAATTTACTGTACCAGAAAAAGTATGTCAAGAAGTAAGCACGAATAGTAAACGTCTTCACATTGTATATCAACCAATTACTATTTTTTTAGATAATTTTTAAAACTGTATTACTGCTAACGCTCATAAATAAAGTTAACCTTATTCAAAATTACGTTGAATAAGGTGATGTTAATTATTCTCAAGAAGTACTTTTTTTTTTCGTGAGGACCGATGGATACGGCACGAAATAACTTCCCCGGATATGTTATTCTTCCGTATACGGTTAGTCGCACTTATATAAAATTGAATGATACTGTAAGCTTCATTGTATTCCTTTTGTAATAGGTCTTTATGAGAAATGACTCAGATTCCGCAAAGCAAAAGGCTAGTTTTGATTGATTAGGAAAGATGTCTACAACTGAGATAATGTTAAGTTTATGGATTTTTTTTTTCACTGGTATTGACTTTTGCAAGCCCCCCAGTGGCACAGCGGCATGTCTGCGGACTTACAACACTAGAATCCGGGTTTCGATACCCGTGGTGGACAAAGTACAGATAGCCCATTGTACAGCTTTGTGCTTAATTACAAACAAACTTTTGCAAAGATTGTGCAAGCTGTTAAGAACCAAGTAACTGAAACTGAAGTTTGCGTCACACTCATTATTCTTTAATTTTTGTGTATTTTTCTTTTGCATAAAATATTCATTGTTTTGTCCACAATAAGTGGTTTCATAATTACACATGTTCGTATCTTAGTCTGTAATGTGAGAAATATGATTTATTTCTTCGTTTGTTGTACAAAAGCACAGTTCAACAATTTAAAGTATGAAAATTATTTGTACGAAGCTTCAGCTAATATCAAAGCATAAAGATGTATTTAACAATGACAAAATTTGACTGGAAAATAAAAACTAAAGCTAGAAATGATGGAACCGAAAACTGCCAAAGAAGTATGGGAAAGTGTATTGTAAATAATATATTCCTTATCCTGACAAGAATTTTTTTAATTTCGTGATCACTATAGTTGCTAGTTCAGCCACTAGATGGAAGCAAACAAATTTATCATTACGAATTGCAAATTGTTCCATGTCAAAATAGTGCACCTGTTTGAAAATTAAACATTAGCCATAACAGACTTCTTGAAAATAATCTTGACCGCTAGTTTTTATACATTAGTGGAACATACAGTGAAATGGTGTTACAATCAATATTTTACCAAGGTAAATGAGGTGAGAGATTAAAAAAAAAAACTGTAAAGCATTGCAATCAAATAGGATCTCTATTTGCGACAAAAGCAGCAGGAATATAGATATACTGAAAACAATGTTTACAAACTCAGCTAGATGAGTTTATTTAGATTATTAAAAATTTCTTTTTTTGGTTGCTTTGGTGAAAAAGAAAAATCTGTAACATACAGTTAGTCTGCTAAAATTTAATAACTAATTAAAACCAACGTTTCATATGTACACTTTGTAAATATGAAACGTTGATTTTAATTATTTATTACATTTTGGACAATACACAAGTGCCGATCATTCATATCTAATTAGTCTGCTATATATTACCGAATAATAAATTAGGCGCAATTCCATATTATTATTCACATACCTAAACTACATGGTGACTTTAGAGGGGCTCAAAAACAAAAGTCAAGTGACGCTGATAACACGTGATGAGTTTCTAGAAGGATCATGAAGGCTCGAGTATTTGCCAGACGCCCTCTATTTTAATATATAAGCCCGGCAAATAAAGTGGAGAGAATAGATAGCAGATTGAAGAGATATATAGAGACAGATAATTGAGTCAAGTGAGCGGTAGTGACCGTAAGTAAAGTGCGTGAATTATAGCGTGTGTTTAAGTGAAAGTGACTATGGAAATTCTGTGTATTGCAAAGTTGTACCGAGAAAGAATAAACTAGTTTTATTTAAGAAAAGACTTGTATCGCTGAAGTTCCTCGCGAAGAATTTATACCGGAAACTAACAAACGAGCAGAGACGTAACATTTAGTTTGTTAACCCAAGCTGTGGTGATGATCTCTGAATAGTCGAGACTGCAGTCCGCAGAATAAAGTACAGCCAATCAAGGAAAGCAATAAATCTGTAAATCACAAATGATATATTAATTTTACCATTGGAAAAAAAAAAGCTGTAAAGTTTATATAGTCACCGTAGAGTTTAATTTTTATCCATTTTAGTGCTGTTTAGAACACCTATAGTTGTTATAACATAGAAAGTTTATAGAATTGATTTTTTTTTTTGTTGGTGTATAAAATAAATGCAAGATGTACGAGAGTATAAATAGCGACTTTCAAACACAAACATCCCTGTTTATCAATGCTAGGATTTTTTCTTCTTCTTCTTCTTATTATTATTATTATAAGTAATCATAAATATTGAATTTAAATTTAAAAAGTTTGAAATGTTTGTTTCTATCTATTTTCATACCAATCATATTTCTAGTAATAAATATATAACATTTGAAATTGCTGGATTATAACCCGACTGAGCTAATTTTTTAACTTTGTTTGATTTATTTAGCTTACTTTGGGACCATATGGTCGACACCGACTAATCCACAACATTACATTATTACAGTGGAAGTTTTCTTTTACGTAAAAAATACTTTAAGTTTGATTACAGTGCTACGCAATTAACTTTTGAAAAGTTATCTGGTATCACGCCATCATTGTAAAAATGTCATTACTGTAGTTAGTGGAGTAGTTCAATATTATTGCTACTATTAACACAATAATACTATATATATTATCTGAAAAGACTTTCTAATTTTATTTTTATTCATTCCTTGATGATACTTAAACTTTTTAAGTTAACGTTATAACTATTGAATGTTTTATTATTATTATTACATGCGTGTGTTAAAGATATTGTTACGACAGCGGAAGTCACGTGACGCTGCTGATGAGTTTCTCGAATGATCGGGGAAGTCCGAGATGCCCTCTTCATTAGTATATAAACCTGGCAGTGAAAACCAACGGGGTGAATGAACAGAGAGCAGTAGTTGCTTTGAGTTCCGTGTAATTTATGATTCTGTCAGTTTCGAGCTAGTGTGCCGTAAAGTGCGTGTTTTACACTCACCGAGAGCGAAGTTATCGAGATTGTGAATCGCTGTAATTTATAGCGTGTACTATAAAAGTTAAGTTTAAAGTGACGAAAAACGTACTGATTGTGGAACTACTGTGTACTGAAAGTTTGTATCGAGGAAGAATAAACTGGTTTAATCGAGAAAGGACTTGTATCGCTGAAGATACTCGGAAAGAATTTCTACCGGAAACAAACAAACAAGCGGTGTAACAATTTTTTTTCACCAAATGTAAAATTCGAAAAAGAATCTGTGACGTTGAAGCCTAATGCATTTCTTGATTGGCTGTACCTTCTATTATAGACTGCAGTTTCACCTATTCAAAGCTCATCAGCCTCTTATAATTGCGAAGTGTATAACAATATTTATGGGATTTTTAGCCCTTTTAAATTCACCATACAGTAATCTAAATTAATTTAGTTATAGGCGTAATGTCGTGGCATTGCGTCTACTTCATTATTCGATATTATAGAGCAGACCAAACTGTTTAATAATTATATATGTATATATAATATACGTGTGCGTGTGTGTGTGTTAAATATTTTTCTTTTTCACCAAAGATAAAAAAGAGGCCTAACTATTTCTTTAGTCTGCTGACTTATGCTGTGCCGACGAGCCTTGAATAGGAGAAACTGCAGTCCTAAGCAGAGGGTACAGCCAATCAAGGAATGCATTTGGCCTCTTGCGTCACAGGTTCTCTTTTTCAAGTTTACCTTTGGTCACGAAGAAAATAAATATTTCACACACACATTATAAAATCATTAAACAGTTAATTCGCTAAATAATATCGAATAATGGATTAGGCACAATTTCATGACATTATCCATATACCCAAGTTAATTTAAAAAGGCTCAAAACCGCATAAATGTAGTTTTATTTTACAAGATAAATGGTTGGTATTCCAATGCTTAACTTTAAATATAGGCTACTTGAAGAATATCACAAAATAATAGGTTTTTAATTTGTTCTAGTACTCATTTGCATAATAAAATCAGTATGATATCTTCATAATAAAGTTAGCAAACGAAAAACAAAACAAAAAAAAATTACTCTCCATACCACAGAAATAAAGCCAATAGAACATAGATGAGACAATTTCTTCCTCAGGGTTAACTTATATCCAGGGTACGGTTCATTCGACCGTTTAAGAGTTTGTCCCTGAAGGCAGTGGCGTAGCAAGGGTTCTCACCACCCAGGAGCAGACACTTGTGGCGCCCCCACCTCTGAAATTTTTTGTGACTCATTACCTACTTAATGACAATTACAAAAAGAATTAATTACCGCCTTACACAGGCCTAAAATAAAGACACAATATAACATCTTACAATATCACAACTGTAAACCTAGAACTAATGAAGTATAGCCTACTAGGTGTACTTACATAATTTGTAAACCATTTTGATATTTAAGTCATCCAGTATTGTTCAAAATCACATAGCTAGAGTAATCTTTCAAGCATGCAGAATAAATTTCTGTTATATCCCTAGTTTTGAAACTTATGTTTTATATGAGAAGCCAGTCACTTGTGGTGTACATGGATTATAAAACAGATTGATAAAATACTACTTTAGTTTACAAATAACAAATTTTATTAGTTTACAAAACTGTACATATACTTAACTAGATCTTGTACACGTAGCATTCTGGTATTCATGGTTACATCATACGAACCTTTCGTGCTTTTGCATTAAGTATTTGCTTTCGTATTAAGTACGTCTTTTTCAATACTTAATATTGCCAAGTTACTGAGTCGTTCTTGAGGTTCTCAAGTATGCAAGATTTAATTTCAGCTTGCTGAAGGACCTTTCAGAACTAGCAATAGAAACCCCAATTGTTAACAAAATCTGCAATGCAATTCTTAAATTTGGGAAAACATCTTCACCATATGAAATTATAAATGTTAGCAAATCAGTTGCAACCATTGTTTCAGGAAAATCGGTCTGTGTTCTTTTACTTATCAACATTCTAAAGTCTTTCATTTCTCTGTACAATTCTGGTCCATCAATATCACCTGGATAGCTCTTTGCTAAGTCAGAACATTTGTCTTACAATTTTCCGTCTTCGAAATCTCCAGAAACAATGTTTTGCACATCTAGTAAAAATACAAACCTTGAATCCAAATCTAGTAAGCGAGAAAATCTTCCCGTTATTTCTGTAATCAAGCGATCAATAACATCCTTCATGATGTGATAAATTTCCTGTTCAGCAGTCAATCCAGCATCATCTGCATTTTCACCTGGCATTCGTTTACGACGTATTTTTCTTCTTTCAATGGTTAATCCCCATGTTTCACATTGATTCTTGCCCACTTTAAGTGCTTCTTGACAGGACTTTATGTGAATCTATCATTTTCTCTTTCAAAGAATCAAGATCAGCAGATGCTTCTCTAAAATTCATTTTTGGGTCCTGAAGACGTTTCTGCACTTGATTGATAGATGATAAAAGAATTCTCCAAAAAATACATAAGTACAAGAAAATCAAATGTAAGCATGCGTTGCAGAATATTATGAGCACCACATTTTGTTTCATCCGTGTTGACATTCTCACTTAATTGCTCTAAGAGTCCTAGAAAGTCATCCAGTTTTTCATGTACAACTTTTACTGCCTTTTCTCTTGCACTCCACCGTGTTTCTGATTCACGCTTGACAGAGATTTTAAGCTCCTGATGCAGTTCGTCCCACCGAGTTGATGAATGAGCAAAAAAATTATAAATGGCTTCAATTATACCAAAAAAGGTAATAACTGTTGTTTCCTGACTTGCAACATGAAGAAATGCTAAGTTCAAACTATGGTTGTCACAGTTTATAAACACTGCTTTTGGATTTTTGTTCAGACTTCTTTGTTGAACGTCTGACAGATGACAGCATCATTATCATAACGTTGTGAACAACAATCACTCAATAAAATTCCATCCGCTTGTAATTTTGTGCTTATTGTTTTCTCAATATTGGAAGAGTCTTTTTCCTTTATCTGTATAAAGTCGATAAATGACTCTTTGACTACTACTTTTGTTGTCTTAAAACAAATGTCAACAAACCAAATCACTTGGGCCAGATCAGGTGTGGAATCAAAATAGTATTTGTTTCTACGAATTGCTGACAAACAATAATTTCACACATGTGAAGCCATAGAGATTTATAAACTCATTTTGGATTTCAGGAGAAAGATAAGGTGTTGACGTTTTGCTTGTTTTTAACACGCTCTA
>NW_013665672.1:96058-137636 GCF_000517525.1 Limulus polyphemus | reverse complement strand
TCCAACTTTAACAATCTCTGTGCGAAGTGCATGTGTTACAACTGCTGAGCCTGTCGGATCAGATTTCATAAATTCAGTATCCCCGTGTGTTAAAATATTTATTATGTCATCCTCTTTTAGCTCAGCAACACTATTCTGTGGATTTCTTTCTGACAAAGTGGAATCCTCTTGTTTATTATTGTTATTATTATAGGTTTAAACAGGACAGAGAACATTTTCTTCATTGTTTTCTTTTTCAAATGAAATAGCATATTCACAATCTTGCACTTTGACCTCTTTGCTGCCATCAAAAGGAACAGATGCTGGCTTACTGGAGTTATCATTTCCAGCAAGGAAAACTTTCAATTTGCTTGATTCCACAATCGAAGCTGCAAATTGTGCACATCATTTGCGTCCCACTTTCTCTTTTCGACATAATGGACTAAAAGAATAAATTAATAAATACTGACTACATTATTTAGTCGCAACATGCAAATTGTCAGATTAAAGGAAGCATTCTACTTTCCTAACCACAAATTATATTTAAATTATACAATTACAGTTGCAACTCAGGACTAGTTAGGCACATCTGAACCTGGTTTCACTTTAACTGCCATTATTTAGACCACCCATGTTAATTAATGTGACATAACAGTAAGAAAATCAATGCAGATGAGTGTATATGCTGGTAAATCGTGCTTATGAGCACCATATAAATTACTGGCAGTTGCTAAAATCACATTTAAAAACTCGATAGGTTTAACTACACGAACACTACAGGAGACAAGTCTGAAATTGCTCGAATGAAAACCACACACTGTGGAGAAGGGTGTAATCATAACATAAGCCTAGAGGCTCAAAGGCTATATTTAATATTAAAGGTTTTGACAGAATAAGAAAACTTAAAAGCTAACTAATTAGTGTTGCTAGATTACAGTTCCTAGATTAAGTCGCTAGTGCATCTAGATCTGACATTAATGTTAGACCTGTTATTTCCATCTTAGGTTTGGATCTAGATGTAATAATAATGACAGAAATTTAGCTTTATACATCTAAACTAGACCTTAGTTTAGGTGCATAGATTGAAAGCACCTTGTATTGAATCTACCCAAATCTCGATATAACCCTACATCATCTAGGTCTATTAACTTAGTCATTAGATCTGTCCCAGTGCAATGCGTAGTTTAATAGTTAGTATAGGTCTAAGTATGCCTATAATATAGGCTACAATTTGCATGATGGTAGACCAAGGGTCTAGAAATAAAAGTAACTGCAATTAGACCTAAAGTCTAGTACATTAGTTGATGTAAGACATGATTTACAATCAGCCAATACAATTACAAACCACTACATTAGGCCTATAACGTTTACTAGATCTGGACCTTGCCTGTTGCATATATTGTCAATCTTGCACACCAGTTAATATGTTACAATCTTGTATTTTCTTTTTTTTTGTTGAACATAGACTTACTTGTACATTGTACTCTAGGATTTGTATTTGATCTACAGATGAATGATGGAATAGTTTAATTTACTTCTGTTCGTCAATTCGGTCTCACTGTATTTCAGTGGGCGACTTAAAAGTTAAAACTGCAAGCGTAATACACACAAATAACGTAACCACTGTGTCGTATTTACTTAACGTATGGTAGTTGCGCTATATCCTAGGGGAGAGCATAATTATTAATTAATAGGCATTATAGGCCAGAGGAAATTTTGCGCCCCCTTCACTCCTGCGCTCGGGGGCGATTACACCCCCCTCTTGCTACGCCACTGCCTGAAGGTGCAAATATTGAAAAGTTTTTTGGTTCTAAATAGAAGTTATGTAAATCCAATATAAATTTGCTATTTTAGTTTTAGACCGTAGTATGAAATACTACAACTCTATTTTGTCAAATTTCGAAACGTTCTACCAACAAAATAATGTTATTTTGGAAAACTTATATTGGTACGACCATTGCCTATGAATATAAAGTGGAGGGGGTGAAGAATGTTTTGTTGTAACCCAACAAAGAGCGACTGTTATGGATGCTTGTTAATTTCTACCCTAACATTTCAAACTTTTTTTTTTTTTTCCTTTATAATGCAAAGTTTATACATCATAATTTACGTAATGCTTTAGCATAAAAACAATTTTTAAAAAGCCAATTCTGTTGTTTATGACACTTTATGCTAATAAAAGTGCTATAATTTTATATGTTAAAGAAAATGCATGTGCAATATGGATGTTTTTCGAATAACTTGCTCAGCAATTTTTTGAGAATTGTTTTCATATTCAATGTCTTATTGATTGCTCAGATGTCTGTTACCAAGTGAAAAAAAAGGAGGGGGGGGGGTAGTAATCTCAGTATCAACATAGCCAGAAATTGTTTTAAAACCAAAAAGAACTTTTAGAAAAAACATAACTTATTCACCCAATATTCGATTTTCTATGGTTATATACGAACGAGTTGTATGAATTACCACAACTCATACCCAATTTCGATACGTTCTACTACGACGTATAGAAGTGTATACAAATATAACGAAAAACATAAACATAAGCATAGCTCATTTGAATAGCTTTATTGTGGACAAAGAAATACAAAAAAATATTATAGATAAACAATTTCTATAAATTTCAACTAGGCCACACAGAGATTAAGTTCTGTTCCCATGAGGATGCCGAGTGGCCCACTTGAAACATTTAGAGTATTTAAATCTGACCATTTTGGCTAAGCAGCACAAAGATTCCTTAGTTTTATTTTTATTAGTATTACTGGTAATCAATTTGTCATTAACCGAGTTGGTTATTTCTTACCAAAATTAAAGACTAACGGAAATACCTTAATGGATTCCAGGTTTCAGCTTTATAGAGTTAAGTTTTTTCATCCGAGACGGAAACTTATTTAAATTATTATGGGATATTTTAATCCTCATTTTAACATTAAGAATACAATTTAGTGTATGCTAAGTGACATCTTGTAAGAGTTCAATGGGTGTAGAAAGTTTGTAGTGCTTAACGTACAACACTAATCCAAAACACAAGTTTACACACACATATATACATACAGACTTATACTGGTAAAAGCCCAAAATCTAAATTAGAGCCATTTTTCAAATTTGTAAAATCTTATCCACAACCTTTGTATGAATGTTAAAATTCAACAGAAACGAGTTATTACAAGATTAATGTTGAGAACTCCAGGTAAGAGGAAAAAAAATTAGAGTTAAGTCTAAAGGGGAAGGGAAAAACCAGTGACAGAGTTCACATTGCAAAAAGCACGTGAGATGAACTAAAAGTCAACATTTTGCATTTTCATAACTTCCACCAATAGCAACAGTTTAAATATTGGTTTAATTAAACTTTCATTGTTAGTTTACCAGTTGGCTATAGGAATTTATGCATGTTTTTCACTATAGAATGTATAAACATTTCAAAGTAACTGTTTTAAAATATTTAATAAAATTTGTTAGAAAATTAAGTTACTGCAAGTTCAAACTTTATAGGAGACTAAAATCAAGCAACCAATATGTTAATTATTATCTTTACACTAGTTGAAGATTTATTAAGTCAAAGTAATTTCAAAGTGAAAAGTTAATTGTACTATAGTCATGGGTTGGTAATCCTTTTTTTTTTCTCTCCCAAAATTCCAGACATGCACACACAAACTAGTATTTCAACTTCTCATAATTCTAACTAATGAAAACTACTTTAGCTGCTAATCTTTGTACAAAATAACTTTAGAATTTTCTTCCAACTAAAATATGGTAATAGAAAAACATCACAACTTAAGAGTACAAGTTTTAAAAGTTACAGAAAATAAAAAAAAATTATGAAACCTATCAAATAATTAGGTGATTGGTACTATAGAAAATAAAATGGTAAAACAAATATTTTAGTTATTCTTTCAAATAAGGTTTAATCTCATCTTATATATTAGCAAAGTTCTAAACTTTGCTTGTTCATTAAAAATACTCATTAAACTCTTATTAATATTCGAAACCATGATTACATATTTTAAGTAATGTCTGGGGAATAATGGGTTTCTGATTTTCATACATTTTGCCACATCTGTTAAAATGATGATGCAACAGTATGTATAATATTTTGTTTTACTTTAAACCTGCTTTCTGCATTAGCAAGGGATATAAGAGTTGCAACATTCTATAGAGGTACCAGCAAGTTAAGGACATTGGTTATAAGAGGAAAAAATTAAACAAGAATTATTACAACACAAACTTATATTCCAGAATACAGCCAATTCTCTTCCTGCAATTTAACAGGATCGCAAATAAAGAGTTGAAATATTCAAAATATAATAATCTAGTTCAAGTTACCTTTAATATGTTAAATAATTACTGTAATATACACAGTTTAAAGTTTAAGCAGGAACAGCATTAGGTATCAACAAGTTGAAAGGGTTCTGCAACATTAATTATACTTTAATTGTTTGGCCAACAGGTAAATGTTTAGATTTACATTTTTTGAAAAAAAAAAAATGCTCCAAAGCTTTAGGACTTTTTGTAGCTTGTAATAAATATTCTTTCATAAAGACTAAACCTAGTCTTATTTTAACTTCATTAGATCACCAAGTTGGTGCTTTCAGGCAATTATATAATTTTCTGTTGGAATGAAGTTATTGCAGTTACAGTAGTTTACTTAGGCTTGAATTTGAAAGCTTAGTTTTAAAATAAAGCTTTAAATATTATGACATTCGAGATTTGAAATTGTACTTACAATTATTAGCATGGGTTTACTACTAGTAATAAAATTCAAGTAGACTTCACTCCTTTTGTTCACTATACAAAATGAAGATATTATAGTTTACATAAGATCTTTAAAGTAAGAAAGAATAATTTATTTCCATTTATTGTCCATAATCTAAAAATCAAATACAATCATTCATTTCTGAATAGCTCGTCAATTTAGCCATTGTCCACAATCACCATGTACCTTACATTAAAATGTTCAGATAAAAAATAAACATTAAAAAGCTATGTCTATTACAGCAACACTATTTTACATTTTTTTTAGATGAAACAAACATTTAAAATACAAACTAAAAACATTAATGTTAAAACTTGTTTATACATTCTTAAAGCCTACGACTTCTCAAAGGCTCCTGCCATTTCCTTCACTAATACAGATTTTAGTTCTGGGATCAAGCTAATCTTCATTAATTTGTTGCTGCTGTACTTCAGTCTAACAGCCTGAAATGGAGAGAGGAAATTAACCAATGGTACACTGAAGAGTTTAACTAAATCTTGCTTTTCCATTTAAATTGAGTTGAAAAGCAAAAAGTTTTTTTAAAATAACTTTTTCTTTTAACCAATTTCAAAAACTAACAAGTTATATAGTAGTGGTAGTTACAATTCATTGATTGCCTTTGGATTTAACCAAAATTATATAGTCAAACTTAGCACCAAAAATAAATCTTTAACACCATAGATAAAATAAGACTTTTTTTACCTGCATTTTTGAACTATCAACTTTCAAAACCAGAATACAAAGTTGTTTCATTACAGACTTTAGCTGCAACTCATTGTAGTTGCTGAAATAGGTCAAGGTTTCTGTCCAAGGAGCCTTATCTAGTAATTTCATAGCCAAACAGAGAGAAGCTGCTGCTAGTTGAGAAGGAGAGATATGAGCCATGTGGTACTCTGGGAGAGTTAGCTCCATCAGGTATTTTGCTAAGGTGTGCATCATGACATCAGCCTAATAAAATAAATTGAATAATAGTTTTAATCTCTCAAATGTTATGATTAAAAGGAAAGTGCTTTGAATTATTATGACCAATATAAACTGAAGAAAAAATAAGCCTACTATTAATTACTACTCTAATTTAGTAGCAATATTCTATAAAACATTTTAATAAAGTTATTGTTGAGTGTCAATATTTATATAGTTTTGTTGAATTTGAGTTGGTGTCACAGGAAGCTTATTCAGAACAATAATTCAAGTTTCAGAAATTCTTTCATTAGTAGTAATGACAAGTAAAATAGGAGTCACAAGTTTAACACAATAGGAGTTTAAATAGTAGACTAGGTTTGAATTTATAATTGAGTAATATACAAGAATCTTGAAAGTTTTCACGGCAGCAATTTTAGTTTATATGCCATTTTCTTGCACACATGGAGCTTTTGAATATTCTGCATTGGGATGAAAAAAAAAAAATGCATCAAGACTTACAACCACCATTACATCTGAAAATAAATTTTAAAACATACAAAGAATCTTAAGCTATTTTTCAGTAATAAATGGCACAGATAAAAGGTTAATGTTCTGCCCTCACTAGATTGAGGCACAAAAATACAAAACAATATACACAACTAAATTATCAAATAGAAAAAAAATTTAATCTTATATCTTGTTTAAAGAATACAAACAAACAACTGCATGATTTACTGGTAAATAACCATGCTAATAATGTACATTGTTGCTTTGTAGTTAAGTTACATTTATAGTGGCATCTTTGCAATAAGACCTTATTCGAACAAAGTTACTTTTATTTCCAGACAGAAATAGTTATAATTTGTATTAAGATAAAAAAATACCAAGATATTTATCCAAAATGAGCAACAAGCAAGATATGCTGATGCCAAGGTTTACAAAGACTATTGTAATGAAAATCTTACACTGCAGTAATAATCTAAATATTAAAAAGTTACCAATATTGCTAACAATAGGATGCGTGTGGTACCCATCTTCATAAAACTGTAATTATCAATACGTATTTTTTTTTTTTTATTTTTATTTATTATTATTATTATGGATGATTTAAATTTTTAGATAGAAGCCAATTAAGTATTATACACACACACACACACACACACACACCTATCTAAGAATGGAGCTGTCAGTTACAGGAGAGCTAGATATGGAAAGTGTGCATCACAAAACCAATACCTTTCCAAGCATTGCTAGTGCACTAAAACATTCAGTAGAGGCTCAAGATATCTCCTAATAAAGTTCAGCATTCACTTTTATTAAGTATATTTAAAAAAAATGTTTGAGCAAAACCCTCAAAATGAATAAACTTACATTCCCTGCTTTTGAATCTCTCCTAAGGAAGTGCAGAGGTAGTGGTCGGCCTAGATTGAATTCAAGAACTCTTAGGATCAAACACTCCATCTTTAAGATGTCTTTCTTTGTATAAGCATTGTCTGTTATGTAAACAAAATCTCCAATCTCTGGAGCATACATTTCTTCATACTTTGAAGCAATAAACATACAGGTGACACCAACCAGTTGAAGCTTACAACGTTCTACTTTGCTTTCCTAAAATGCAAAAGATAAAGAAAAATAACTTAGTTAAGTCAAACACACACACACACACACAGAAAGTAACTTTAAGCAGTGTGGTTAATTGATTAAAGTTGTGTGAATAGCACCTGCATTGCTTTTGTTGATGTTTAAGGCTCCATGCAGTTCTTTTGCATATTCTGAAATATTATCATCAACAAGCAAAATGCAGGACCTGTTAATAATTGTAATAACACCAACTAGTAGAACAATTTTACTAAACAGTAATACATTTTAGTAATTTGTTTTGAAATTTCAGTGTGTATGCAACACCATTTGAACTTGAAGTTAAATACACATTTTAAGTGCACCAATTTAAGGGTAAAACCTTTTCTAGAAAATACTGCTTTTGCAATAATAAAAAGATGTAATGAACTTGGGAAATTAACAATGGGAAGAAGAGATCCACCATTCTTTCACTTACTTGAAGAAATCTATCTAGGATAGCTATTGTCAAGTAAAGAGTTTCCTGTAAGAGATGAAATCTCTGGTGGACACTGACTAACCAATCAACCAGAATACTGCGCATTCTGCCACTTATTTGAGACTGCTTTCCAAGATGATTCTCTTTGATACTGTACTGAGCCTATGATGAGAGATAATGCTTTTCTTTACAAATGCATAACAAATTTACCACACACTATGATACTTTAGTATTTAACAGTAATATACAAAAATATTAGTACTTGTCAGATAGTTCATTCACAATACATATTAAGACTACCTTGTTAACAGTTCTGTATAAAAAAGATTTTATTACAAGGATTTTATAGTTTGAATGTCAGTAAGGGAACCATCTAAACTTACCTCCAAGTCCCTTAAGTAATTGTAGATATCATTAACATAGTCACTGACTAATTGAGGGTTGTCAACATCCTCAGCATCAATATTCTTTACATTATCAGGAAGTAAGTGAGAAGAAAAGGCATTATCATCATCTGAAGTACTAATGTCCATCAATATACAATCAACCTAAAAAGAAAAATTAAATATTTGCAGTTTGGAACTAATGTACTTAAACACTTCCTAGTATTTATTTACTTATTACATTTTGTATTTGTTTGGTGTCAAAGCATACTTTGCATACACTTATGCATTGTTGAGGTGTATTTTATTTATTTATTTTATTAACTTCTTGTACCAGTGAAAAGCTCACAAGCAGTATTTTAAAATCAGAGTATTATTCAGGATTAATATTAAGTTTAACTTACAATATTGCCGATTACATGTTAAAATAAATACACAAACAAGTTCGTTACCTAAAATATACACATGATGAATGTTAACATTATAATTATCACATTTTTTATTTATTATTATAATATGCAAAAATACTTCAGTATACTTCACCTATTATTCCAGATCTGATAGTAATAGTATGTCCAAGTTTCATTTCAAAGTAAAATAAGTTCCACAGATGGATCTCATTTACTATATAAATTCTCTAATATTAGCTTATAATAGTCAATTCAGTAATATTGTAGCTTTGCAAATCATTAAGAAGTTAATTTTACTGCACAATTTGATCAGTTATTACAAATTATATCAATTTACACCAACAGAATAGTGTGGAACAGATTTATGATGAAAATGTAGATTACAGATTCAATAATTACATTTATCTGTAGCAAGAAATCCAAGGTTAAAGATCAATTTTTATCTAAATACATCCTTACTTTCTCACTCTTGTCATTCTCTGGTACAGTTACAAGTGAAACAGTGGATTTACTTCTCAAGAGATTTTTGGTAGGTTTCTCTTCTTTCAACTTTAAGGAATTTTGCTGGAAAAAAAAAAAAAATTCATATGAAAGCTTTGTGCATCTCCTAATGCTAAATACTTATGTAACATTACTACGTCTTTAAATTAGATAAAGAGGTCTATTACAGTCAACAGTTGTTAACTTAATCTGAGAAGAATGCATTTATTATTGTCACAGCCTACAAGTTCATTGAGTATAATAAATAATTTTATTATTGATAATATTAAAGTAATATATCACATTAAACACACAGTCATGAGACGACAGACATGCTTGCTTTGGCTATCCAAAACATGGAAGGTCAACTTTAGAATCTTCACACAAAACTTAATCTTCCATACACACAAATGTGTCCATGGTAATTTAATCTTGTGCAAAGTTTGCTACATCAAAATTTATAAGCAACAGTAATGTTTGAAAAGCACCAGCATTAATCCTAAAGTCTTCTTAACTTTTAGTAACTTTAAATAAGTTCTACAATTTCAGAATTTTCCTTGGCACAAATCTGAACTGTTTATGATAGCTTCTAAAACTTCCCTTGTACAAGCCAGCAAGGAATGTTACATTACTTTTTAAAATAGTTTAATCAGACACAGTTTAAACTAAATATCAAGTACTTTTTTGACAGCTCCCCTGGTAGAAACATTTTTTACAGCTCCAACTCTGTTTTTAATATCTCCAAGTGCCTGCCTTCCTGTCTTTACCGACTTTGTCTCTTGCTTAAGAAGACCACCTGCAGTATTTTCTCTGTTCAAAGTATCCTGTAAAGAGAAAATAAATTAATAAGAATACATTACTTAAATCTACATTCATAAGCTAATATTACATACTTAAATCATTTAAGCCATAATCCTAATTAAATCAAACTGCAGCAATAGAACCACAAATAAGAAACATTAAACTTAAGTGTTTCATTCCCAGTTGTAAGTGAAAGAACAGCAGCTGATAAGCTACATCAGAACAGTACATTTTAATTTTGGTATTCTTAGCATATCCAAGTTCTCCCACTATACTAGGATTTCAAGAACTGATGTATTGGAAAATTGAATTGGTATCAGTAAAATTAACAATGAAGTGTTAGATTTATGGTCATTAGACATTAGAATTAGGCCTAATACTTTGAACACTTCTTTTTCTAGTCCCTTAGGGATCTTCAAGAAGTAGAAAAGTATAATAACAATGGTATTTCAACCACACTATGTACACCATATCCACTGCTGATTTTTCAATCAATCTAGAGCTCAGATATGTCAGGAATTGATAATAACAGTTCAAGTGAAAGGTGATGTTCATGTGAACAATAAAGATACTTTTGTTTACCATCCAGTTTGCACTTCCTTAGCCTCTAGAAACACCAAGATGTTTAACTGTCGGTTTTCAGTATCCCTAAAAGTTTTATTTGGCATTTACTCTTTCCACCACAAAATGTCACTAAGTCACCAATATAGAGCTAAAATAAATAGTTAATAACAGATACATAATATCACGTTAAGTGGCACTCTGTAAAAAGGCCATTGCATGCACACTTTAATTTCCAGTTCCATCCATGCCCTTAGGGCTAAAAACAAGACAAGGGACCATTTGGTTTTTCAAGACTGTCCTTACATGCCCATTCTAAGGAAAAAACAAAAACAAATCAAACTTTAAGCATACCCTTATCTATTTGGGAAATCAGAGATCCCTCCCAGACTTTGTAAAGTGTTAGCCTTCATTATTGGAACAAATGTTAAATCACCCTGCTAAAAATGTCAGTCATTTCAACTCGAACTTATCCACTAGTTGGTTCAATAACAAGTACCAACATACGTTGTCTACAAAAAAAACAGTTTGTAAAGATTTTACTAGGTTGAATTCATCACAAGTTAAGAAATATTAATTTCACCTCCCCCCCCCACCTCTCTCCAAGTATAGGAAGTACATGCATTACTTATTCTGCATCATTTATCACATTATATTGTGGACTAGTTTGGCTTTATTTTTCAGTTATTATGGTTAATTAGATCAAGCTGTTAACATACAAGCTAAAGAATGTATGAAAGTTACTGTATACTTGAAGTCTTTATTGCATGGGTGTCAAAGTCAATAATGCAAGATACTTGTGACTACTTCATACTTTAAAATTGTTCTTCCAATATAGGCACCAAACTTTAATTTAGAGATTATTACATCTACCCCGTCTAGGCCTAATCCTTTGTTCTTAATCTTAGATAAAAGATTAATAATAATTTGAGACTTCTGTATAATTATAAATATTTCATTTGGACTAAACACACACAGGTTTGTAGTAGGTTATATTTTTACTAAAAATACAAACAAGATACTTAAAGAGTTTAATTTAAGTAAGTTATACACAACAATACCAAAATTAACCAATACTTACACGTCTTGATTTACTCTCACATTCACAAAGGTTAGTAAATTTTCATGTACTGCATTAGTTAAATTAGTAACTTTCTATAAAATATAATGAATCATGGTTGGTTGAACTGGATAGAGGGTAAATTAAACGTTGTATTCACACTGATCCAAGAAATGCACCAATTGTATTATTCTACTCCATTGAACACACTTTCTCGCGCTTTAAATAAGTATTTTTAATCCTTGTTCTAACCTTAAAAAAATTATTTAGATTTTCATTTAATAATAATGAATTACAACTCAGTACAAGTTACGTTTGAATTATGGCTTAACTCGTCTAACGAAATTGAATTTATGTCTAACTCAAATTCAAAAGCCTATGCACAAGTTATAATTTCCGTTCAAAATAAAATTAATAATATAACCTACATACAATTTGAGAAAGTGCAACGCTGCCCTTTCTCAGCCACGCTTAAACGAAAATTTTATACTAATACTTAATTATAGAAACACACAATAAAAAAACAACTAATAATATACTATTAGTATTACTACGAGATCTATACATACACACAGGCATCAACATTTATTTTCCTTAAACTTACGCTTCTATATCAAATAACATTAAATTCTAGCATTCCTTATTCTCATACCATATTGATCGAACGTAACGCCATTCTTCACTCGTCCAAAATTTATATAAATATAAAAAAGACGGAGAAATTCCTACTATCCTCGACGATCTTATTCCAAAACCACCTATCACCCACTCTCAGTCCTGTTTTCAAATACTCGCTCCTTTTTAGCTATTGGCTGAATGTTTCAAAGATATTTGAATTTTGATTGGTTAATTTTGGAAATACCATGACAACATGAATGGGTATTTAAATTGGTAAATAATATGCAATATATTACTACATAAATCTTGTACGTCAGAAGTTGGCATTTTAACTATAAATTTAAAGAAGAGAAAGATATATATATATATTCATAAAATTAAATGTCAGTAATTTTAATATGAGAACTGAGTGGTGGCCAAACAAGTAAACTTAAACTTTAGAAAATGGCGAATGATGCATCATGTGCTGCTGTGACATTTATTCAAACTCTTGCACACGAAGTTAATGAAGGGGATGTAGAAACAATCATTCATCAACAGAAACATATGTAAGAAACTATCCTCATAACTACCGTTAGTATTAGTAGTACTATATACATGTAAAAACTTTACTTCTGCCTAATATTACCGTACATATCTTGTGTCTAATTCTAAGATTTATTTTGGTCTAGGTGAATAGTACTACTATTAGTACTCAGTCGTGCTAGTAGTCTGTTATTTGTAATTTTGTATTACCAATAAAAATGTATATGTGGTAGACTGGTAGTGGTAGGATTTATGCTAATGATATCCATAGTATTACTATTACCAGTGCTAGTTTAAATTCCTGCTACGTATGTGCAAAACTCATCCCCACATACTGAGTGTCATTGATAAGATGCTACACAAAATATTACCTAAGAAAATCATATCGGTTGGAGTTTGGGAAAGACTAATTTAAAATTGAGTAGTGAATGGATGAGAGAAAGCAATATGTGATTAAATTTAAAGGAGGAGTCCAGTCAAACTGGACATTTGTTACTATATAGTATCTTAATGTAAATATATTGCCAGCCTCATGGGTTAATGCTTGGGTGTTAGTTGTTTCCTATTCACATTAATAACTGACACTAAAATGACAGGTGCATAATAAGTAAATTAGTAAAGACTAAAGTGTATTATTGACATTAAACTCTATTTTTTGGTAGTTTTGAATGTGTTGTGGAAGTTGAGATGCTATAGAATAGTAGGCAAATAACCAAAGTTAATTATAGTAAGTGCAAGGTAATGCATTTTGGGTTATAAGTTTGATCAGAAGTTTAATATAAATGAGAACCTACTAAATAGCATGACTAAAGTGTAAAGAAAAGTGTCTTGGCATTGTGGTAGATAAAGGGGTGTACTGTACTTATAATCACGTTATTTACAAGTCAAAAAAGTAATTATTTCTGTTGTAATATTTTTTTAAGTTTCTGTGTATTTTGAAACTAATGTGATACACAATATATTATGTTTTTGGGAACTGGTATGATAAAAATGTTTATACCAGTATTTTCTGACCCATGCCTATGCCTTAGACAGTGTAAATACTGCAATTGCAGGTATGGACATTTGAAAAGGACTTTATTCTCAGTGAGAAAAGTTGGAGCTGTAGCAGAAAAATAATTTGATATGATCTTTTATAAAACACTACTATTCTCAATTGAGTGTCTTAGCTGAGGTGAAAGAACTAATGCGAGTACTTAATTCTGCTTGTTGGAATTTTGAATTCATGAATTGAGGACACTACTAGTATGTCTAAAATATTACAAGAGGGATTAACATAATACAAAATTTAGACAACAAAACACCAAGCATTTGGTTCTTCAAGGCAAAAATGAAAATGTAAACTCACTCTTTCTTTAATTATTAATTCCCCATTTAAAATTGTGAAAAGTGTCTGCTTCCACTACTAAGAATGGTAACTCATTTCATAAGCCAATCACCATGTTAGAAAAGGAAAACTGTCTTAACTAGAGCTTAGCCTGCCCTTTTAAAATCTAAAACTTGTGTCCTCTTGTTTTAGTATATTCAGATTGTAACACATGAAATCAGAGGACCTTATCCTATCGATTCCCTGAGTAATCATGTAAACTTTATAATGCTACCTTTTATCCTTCTTTTCTAAAGATAAAATAAATTAAGAGATCTTAACCTATTTCCATAAAAATAACCCTTTCATCCCTATTATAATCAGAGAGAGAACTCTTCTGAACTTCTTATAAGTCAATATTCTTTCATTGATAAGGAAAATCAAACTGTACACATTGTGAGGCTGAAATAATTTTTTATAAAAAGGTAATTTTTTTAACTTGTAATAAGTTTCTATAAATAGGTCCTAAAATTCTACTACTTTGATATTAGCAACAGAGC
The DNA here is from genome assembly GCF_000517525.1 of Limulus polyphemus. Lineage (NCBI taxonomy): Eukaryota > Metazoa > Arthropoda > Merostomata > Xiphosura > Limulidae > Limulus > Limulus polyphemus. The sequence continues at coordinate 123,244 of NW_013665672.1, read as the reverse complement.
ACTGTTTCAGTGGTTTGAGTGACTTAAATATTCTTTCCTTCATTTATGATGTTGTGTTGATTCCCATCTATATTGAATGTGTGATCCCAATTATGATAAACCAAAGGTATTATCTTGTACTACAGTTATTGGTCATTTGGCAGATATTTGTCCAATTAACTAAGGGATTCTTCAGTACTTCAACACCATCAATGCAGCTAGACATTCCCGAGTGTGTAATAGCACCAACATATATGTACTTACAAATGCCCTTATGCCCTTATCAATGTATCATTTTCCTGACTTGTAAATGAAGTAAATTAAATTGATAATAACTAAATTTCACTTATTTAATCTAGTTCACATCATTACAGTTGTTCTTGAAATAGCTGATACAAATAGAGCTTAGACCACTACTTTGTTTGTTGTATCCCAGCCAGCCTGATGAGCCCTGGTATTGAACAAAAGGTCTAATCAGAACTGGCTGTGGTATATGTAGCATGGTTTACATATTTTCATATATTCTTTGCTTTCAATTATCAGTTCTTAGAATTAATGTAAAACACTGACCCTGAGGCTGCCCACTAGTAACAAGGTTCCAATTTCACTGGACTTCATTAATAACTTTTTCATTCTCTCATCCACACATTATGCAGTTTAATTCACTAATCTTTTTCCAACTTCTACAGGTGTGATTTTCTTAGCTACTCTTCTGAATGCCACTTTATCAAATGTTTTTTGAAAGTCAACACTCTTTCCATCATACACATACCAGATATGATTGAACTTTATCAAAAGAAAGTATAATGGCTGTCAATTTATTTTTGTTTTTAATGCTTTTTGTTATTAATATTTTTATTTTGTTTTTGCAGTACTGAACTGTATCCAAGTGTATATTCCATATAATGGGCAAGGCATCCCTGACAATGCTTATGCCACCTTGTGTAAAAGTGGAATACTGTTTGCAGTTTTGAGCCACTTGCTACAAGAAGAATATTCTACAATATTAACATGTTCAAATGAGTGTAGAGATGGTCTGTTAGAATGTATCTTGAGTTAAAGAGTATAGAATAATTGTAATCAGTTGATTTGAACATTAGAAGTAAATAATGTGTTTAAGTTTTGGAACTTGTATATATAGACATATTCTTTGATAGAATTGTTGTTTTTTTTGGAATGATTTGTCTGATGATATGGTGTATTCTGTTTGATTGAATCGTTTAAAATTTTGCTGGGTTATATTTAACGCTGCTAAAAGAAAAACATTTGATTTATGTGTGGTGAAGTACTTTGAATTTGAAAATGAATTAAAAATGTAGGGTAGTATCAGGAGTTCTACTTATTACTAGATTTCAGGACTACAATTTCAGAAAAATTTCTATGAATCATTTGTGTTAATGTTGCAGGGATAAAGCTAATTTATGCTAATCATTGAGTGGAAAAATTTAAAGTCCTGTTAGCACAAAGGTAAAATAGATGAACATGTGTGTGCTTTTACACTTGACTGGTAACCTGCCTTTACAGTCACTACTCCACTAAAACATGCATAATACTTTTAAACATCTAGTATAAAGACCAAAAATAATTACTTTCATTGTCCAAGGTTAGATTAATAGTTTATAACAGTAGTGGCTTACTCATACTTGTACTTAGTAATTATATTATGAGTAAAGGTTAGATTAATAGTTTATAACAGTAGTGGTTTACTCATACTTGTACTTAGTAATTATATTATGAGTAAAGGTTATATTAATAGTTTATAACAGTAGTGGTTTACTCATACTTGTACTTAGTAATTATATTATGAGTAAAGGTTATATTTATAGTTTATAACAGTAGTGGTTTACTCATACTTGTACTTAGTAATTATATTATGAGTAAAGGTTATATTAATAGTTTATAACAGTAGTGGTTTACTCATACTTGTACTTAGTAATTATATTATGAGTAAAGGTTATATTAATAGTTTATAACAGTAGTGGTTTACTCATACTTGTACTTAGTAATTATATTATGAATAAAGGTTATATTAATAGTTTATAACAGTAGTGGTTTACTCATACTTGTACTTAGTAATTATATTATGAATAAAGGTTATATTAATAGGAACAAAAACAAACTTTAGACTAGTTTTAGTTTAAATCAATTCTTTATTCAAACACTTTAAACAAAATACACTGATTATCAAAAAAATAAAAATAATACTTATATATCCAGAAGGATTAAAAGTTTTTAAGTGGAGAAACTGGATCATGAACGTAGTAAAAATGTAATCTACAGCCCCCAGTGGCTTAGTAGTAATTCTGAAGGCTTATAACCATAAAAAAGTGGGAACAAGCCTATGGCTGGAATATTGTTTCAATTCTAAAGTACTAAATTCATGTGTGACTTTGGGAAGTGGTGTTGAAACATTCATTTAGCAACTTTTAGTAAACAAATACTTTATTCCCTAGTCAGATTGGAATATGACCATGCTATAGATAAGGAAAATTTGAAATTCTCACAAATTTAAATTAGTATTTACATTATTTTGAGAAGCACTATTACTGTATCAGTTATGCACCTAAACATTAAGTAAGGAACATATCATATGTCTCAAACTTGAATGTCTGGTGATGTGTCACTTCACTTTTATATAACATAACATTAAAGAACAGCAAAGGACTTTTTGGTCCATCTAAACCATTCTATCTACTAAATTAAACACTAAAAAAATAAACTAAAACTCGAAGCCAATCTTTATCATTCAAATATTTATCAAGCTTTCTCTTAAATGAACTACATCTACCATATCTGAAGGCAACCTGCTACAAAGGCCAACTACCTTTTAAAAAATATAACTTATCTTGATGAAACTTTGTTTAATGGATGGCAACTGCCTGTTGTAGAAACAAAATTTCATCATGAATACTCTGCCTAAACAATCTGTCAAAGGAAACCTAACTTAGCTGAAGATGACTCCTACTTTGCCAAAATTTATACTTGTGTCCCCTAGGCTTACCATTAAATGCCAAAAAAGATGGATGATGCATCAACATTATCAGTTCCCTTAACAATCTTAAATACCCCAACCAGATCCCATTAAACTCTTCTTTTTGTCAGGAGAAAACAAATTAAGAGATCTCAACCTATACATCTTTATGCTGGAAAGAGTGCAGAGATGGGCTACAATGTTTCAAAATGATACACTTACATAGTTTAATAAATTTGTGCTACAAAAGGTATGTTGAAGATTGAGACTTATTTTATTGGTAGAAAACATAAGATAGATCAAGGTGACAGAAGGTCCATCAAGGTCACTTATTCAGCCACCAAAGCATTAATTTTGAAGTTACATTTTAGTTTAAACTAACATCTCAACTCACAGCAGAAAACAAACCATTTCATAAATTAATAAATCTGAGAAATAATTTTCCTAAGGAATAGGTTTGAAATAAGCTTCCAAAGTTAACCCGTTACCCCACTATTCAGTTCACATGTCTAAGTATTTTATTCTACTACTGAAACAGAATAACCTCAAATAAATTATCCAAGCCACCAACAATCATAAACAACTGAATTAAGTCGTCTGATTTCTTTTCCAGCTCAACAAAATAATATTTCCAAGCCTCTTTTTATTTCATTTTCTTAATTCAGGTGTCCCTAGTAGCCTGCCTATGCATTTTTCTTACATTTCCTTATCCTTTTAATAAGAAGCAGAGTTGGATAACTAATATAATGGGTTACCTATGAGCATCAATTAGTGTCCCATAAAATAATTGATTAATCAAAATTATGATAAAATTGATTAATATCATGAAATGGACTTACCTAAATTAGTGTTTTTGATTATTACTGTTTTAAGTTATTTCAACTGTTGCTGTTAGAATTTATTATTTTGATTAAATCAAGGTTGTTCAACTTAATCTGTTTGTGGTATAGCTCTCAAAAATAAACACCTAATTGAAATTGGTTTTTCTGATTATAACTACTTTTGATTATTCTAACTATCCAAGTCTCATGTTTAATCAGTTAATGGTCACCTAGCTATAGTAAAGAACCAAAACTATATAAAATATTTTTTGGTGCTAGGGTGAGTGTTTGAGACAGGTAATTGATAATCTTTGTTGCCTGGTGGTTCTTACTTTCTTATCTTTATTCATGAATTTTAAAATTCTTGTTTGATATCTGTTCTACAAACTAAATATTGGAAAGTTGGCATAATCAAATACATCAGTGTTATGGGATTCTGAGGAGTCTGTTTTTGATCCTGTTTTTTATTTATTTATTACTTATGTAGCTGAAACTGTAAATAACATAAGCTGTAAGTTTTCAAAAGTTTTTATGAAATCAGGTTGGTAGGGGAACTGCAAAGGAGTTGGTTTTAATTTAGAATATCTCAATATGTTTCCAAGAATGTAGTAAATGTTATACAGTATTTAGAACTGCAGAGTAATGCATTTAAAATAGAATAAAAAAAGAAGTTAATAAGTGTCTGCATTATACATTATGAATTTTTCTGCAGAGTGTCTAATTGCACTTTGTGGTTACTATAGCTACATGTAATCAATCTGTAAGATGTATGTATAAAAAAATTAAAGATAAGAGTATCAAAATTTTTAAATTTGTCTGGACTAATAATACTGATTTCAAATAGTGTACCACTACTGTATTTGATTTTGGTGTTATAAGAAAGATACAAGTCTTAAAGGGGTAAAAAGAAGGCCAACTGGAATTTTATAATCTTTAAAATAATTGATCTGGGAAGAAAGAGTTCATTATATATTTATTTTTGATAGATCTTACCAGAGTTGATTTGATGACTATGTTTGTGTTTCTAACTAACAAAAAAATTTGATATTCAGTTGTACACATTTTTGTTCCTTATAAATATTAAAATAGAAAAACATTGTATGACCCCTGAGTAACTCGGGGATCTTTCTTTACTTTTCTCAAATATTTTGTTATAATTATGTTAACAAAAATATTTCCTTTCTGAATTGCAAATTAAGATCCATAAAGCCTGAATATTAGAGCTGTGTGAATTTTATGAAGTTTTTACTGTTCTTTAAATTTAATTTTGTACTTCCAGCCAAAGAAGGATTTTTTTTATTAAAACATAAAGGAGGTATGGTAATTGGACATTACTCCCATTTACTTGATCTTACTTATCAACAAATTATTTATTTTAACTCTCATTAGCTTTTACTATATTACAATGTTAATTTTAAGATCTGAGTGAAAGTAAAGAAGAATGTATAACAATATGTCAAACATGCTATACCCACTATATCCTGTAAACTTTAAATTTTCCCAAGATACAAATCCTAAATTTGATTCTCCATCTTTTTGTTTTTGCTTTAGGTTAACGAGATTTGAAAAGACTAATGAGATGCTAGTGAATTGTAATGCTTTATCAGCTTCTAGATTTGAAGTTGCCAGCAAAGAGCTGAAAAGACACACTCAGCTACTAACAGACATGAAGAAAGACCTTGATTCTGTTTTTAGAAGGATACGGTAGGAATAAAATTCTATTTTTTATAATTAATGAAAATTCTTCTGTATAATAACCTATGAAAATATGTAAATATTTAGTTTGAATTAATGAGTTTTAAAATTGGTTGTTTAAAATGAATAATTTTTTCTAATTTATGCATTAACAATAACATCTATTTAGTGGTTAAAAATGGCTGTAACTTACTTGAAAGTAGGGATATTGTTAAAACACAAAATTTTCCAGTTGCACGAGACTGTGTATGCATACATATTTGTAAAAACAAATAGGAATAAATATAAATATAAAGAGGCATATTCCTATTTTCAAAGACCAGCTTCAACTACACAAATAAAGCCCTCTATGTAACCAATTTGATATAGTCGTTAGATGTGTATGGATGTTCAGTGTCTGGTGTTTTAATGTGCAGTTGTGTGGTAAAATGTGTCACATAAATGTATATGTAATATTTCAAAATAATTTTAATTCATTGAAGTATGACATGGTTGAATTTTTCCATGAATGTCAGTTATTTAAACTCTTTCAGATTTTTGAAGATGAAACTTTCTCAGCAGTACCCAGCAGCTTTTTCAGGTAATGAAATAATCACCATGGTTATTGAAGTAGGCTTTACCATATAATTTAGTTTTCTTTTATATAAAGATTAATTTTTTCATATATCTTTTTTACATTTGTGTAGCTAAAACAAACATCTGTATTTTAAAAGTTTAATAATCAAATACAAAGAATAATTACATGCTTGAATGATGGTGTAAGATTAATATGGTGGTTAAAAAAAGTATTTGTGAATGGATATTGTTTCAGGCACCTTATTTTTCATTTTTACATATTCACAGTCTTTTGTTACTTGCAGGTAAATGTATAATCTTTACAAATGTAAAAGAAATAAGCTCACATAATGAGCTGAGTACTTAAACTATTTTAGCTCATGAGTTGAAAAACAGCTAATCTAAATAGTTTTATTGCCTAACTTTAGATTAATATATTACATTAACAAAATTGAAAAGGTACAGAAACATCAGTGGGCATATAAAAAAAATGAAAACTTTTACAATATTATATACTACACTTTTAAAGTGGTTAGTTTTAACCCTTAAAAATGTGTAATTTTTATGGCATGCAGAAGTTTTTTATTTAAGTTAATTAGAACTCTTTTTTTTTTTAGATACATTACAATTATAGAATAGTCTGAAGATATAGATATTGATTTTCTAAGTGAGAGTAAATATTATGATTGCACATTGTATTTGATATAAAACTTATTTTATGACTTTTTTATTTGCTTTGTTGTTTGCATTATTATTTGTGGAGTTCTTCAACTGTAAAGCTAAATACTTTCCATATAATACTTTAGTATAACAGTTTATTATGCCTAAAACTTCACGTGTTTGTATTTATGTCTAGCTTGCAATCGTGAAATTAATGTCTTGGATGAAGAAGAAGAACAAGAAGAAAAAGAAAGCAAACAATCTAGAAACACATCTAAGCCGAAAGATGGTAGCAGTTCAGGAAGTCAGGAAAACTCTCCTAGTTTTGTTACCTCTCCTTCAAGTTCTGATGACGTGGGATGAATATAGTTTATAAAATTTGATTAATATCTGCAAAATTTTCCATTAAATTTAATTTGTAATTGTTTCCTCAATTGAACCTTTTCAGTTAATAGTAGTGAAGCAGAACCTGGTTGAAATTATAGACTGGGCTACAAAAGGTTCTGTGCTTTGTGTTGTTTATTCTTAAAATCTCTGTGTTCTACTAATTCAGAAAGAAAAGTAGACAGAATTTTGTGTTGCCATAAGAACAGAAGCACACAACTAACTGGCTTGTTTATTACTGCTCTATTGTTATAATATTTTTTACAGGTGTGTGTTTAATAACTTGTCAGGATATTAATCTTGGCTTGAATCCTAGGATTTTGGCTTATGTTAATGTTTTGAGGTTAATGCTCTTTATCAGCTGAACTACCAAAACACTAGTCTCAACTAAACTGTCAATTATAGTATGCATATAAACATACATACTTTTGTATCATTTTATGAACTATAGCTACACGTCATGTGCATTAGAGAATTGAGGAAAACAAAGTCAGTTCTGAGTTTCAAAAATATTTCATTTAGTAAAACATTGGTTTTACCAGTAAAGGCATCATTAAGTACTGGTGAAACCATGGTTATAGTAAGTAAAATATCTGTGAAATTTACAAATGTCTCTTTTCCTTAATTCTGTAATAATGAAGTTTCACTAAGTACCAATGGAATCAAGTGTTAATTATATAATATACATTATTTAATTCAAAATTAAATCAAAAATATAAAGCTTATGTGTATCTGTGCTTTAAAGTTGGATGTAATTAACTATGTCATCATTTTCATAAAAAAAATTTTTTGTGTTGGATCAAGTCAAACACTTCAATATTTATCAGATTTTTACATAGACATTTTTCTGTTATTGCTTGTACCAAGGCAGATGATGTTCACTACAGGTTTCATGTATATATTTTACATTTCTGAAATCCCCGTCACACCAAACATGCTCCCTCTTTCAGCCATGGGGGCATTATAATGTGATGGGCAATCCCACTATTCATTGGTAAAAGAGTAGCCCAAGAGTTAGCGGTGGATGGTGATGACTAGCTGCCTTCCCTCTAGTCTTACCCTGCTAAATTAGGGATAGCTAGCACAGATAGCCCTCATGTAGCTTTCCGTGAATTCCATAACAAACAAACATTTCTCAAAAGTGATTTTTTTTCTTTCAATTTACAGAACAAATATCTTTATAGGTATTAGACATTTCTTATTAACTGTACATATGTTTATATAGAATTAGACTCTTAAAGCATAGTTCCATTTGTGTAATGTAAAAAAATTATGTGGTATTACTGCTCAGTCAGTTTTACTGACCTTGTAAGTACCATGTAAACTTGAAACTATAAATACCATAACTCTGAACATGGTAAGAGCATGTTCACAAACTTTGGCAAGCTTTTAGTAAACATTACAAATCTGTTGTACACAAGAAAATCAGATTTTTAATAAAGAATTTTTAATAAAGATTTTCTGGGAATTTACAGCTCCTTTACTGAGTCAGTCTGAGTGAAAAGTAATTTTCATGTTAAGAATAGAAATATTTATTTTCATTTTAGTTTTCATATTCATTTTGCATAACCTCTAGAACCTCCTAAATAAATATCAAGATTGTTTTCAATTAAATTATACTTTATCTCTAATTTTGTTTTACCTTAACAAATTAAACTGTACTTTATCCCTTATTTTGTTCTACCTTAACACTAACTGCAGTGAAATCATCAATGTACAATGAAAAGTTGAAAAATATGAAATAAAATGAATAATACTCTATCTTCACAATTTCAGCTTTTAACCTTTTCACATCTTTTTTCTTTTAATTTTCTTGTTTCATTGCTAGATTTTGTTCTGGGGAAACTATTTGTCATTATGTGAAAAGCAGTAATTTACAGTGCTAGTCCATCTCTTACTCTATACACACACACACACACACACACACACAGATAAAGTAAACAAGTTGATCAAGTTACACTTATGAACTCTTATTCCTAAGCTCCTGGAATTTTAACTTACATTTATTACCTAATCTAAGAAGATTCTAATTTTTACATTTTAGTTACTTTTGTTAAAAATGTACATAGAAAACAATAAATTTAGCACTTATTCTACGTTCCATACTTTTTGCTGTTAGATGCTGGTCTACATTTAACACTATTTTTTTTCTCATTTAAGTTGATTGTTCGAGAAATAATTCATGGAGCTTTCAAATATGCATCTTGGACCACACACAATATATCAGTTACTAGATTTGAATGCCTAAAAATACTGTAATTTATCTAGCTTTGTAAATAACTTATAAATAGATTTAAAAACTTCCATTAACTGTTTTGATTTGAAAAACAACAACAGTGTTGTCATATACAGTTGGGCTGTGTAATAGGCTCGGGCCCACCAGAGTGATGGGTGTCACTGGTTTCTCAGCCACAGCTGGTACATCTCTCAGAGGTCTGGAGGTTGACAGATGGTGTTGGTAGAGGGGAGCTGCAGAGCTCCATAGTCTCTGTTGGAGCTTGCATTTCAATCAAGATGGCTAGCAGGTTTTCTTCATCCATCATCTCTATTTTTGCCAAACCAAGTGTTAGATTAGCTTCTGACATAATTAGGATCAGTGTAAAATTGTTCAAAGTCTTCTAGGTCTCTAAAGATGAAGCCATCCAATTAAGTTTTCCTTCCATAGAAACAAGATGAACACGGGTGGTCGTACAAACAGAAGAATGAAATTACAACTGGCTAGTTGAGTATAGAACAGAGCTAGCTTAGATAAGTACTCGGTCGTTCATAGAAAAAATCAGGATTGAAATGTATGGCTCACTAATTTCTGATTTTCAGTAGTTCAGCAAAGTGTATAGGTTACAAATTTGTAATGGCTTGGTCACAACTACTGTCTGTTCTACAAATAGGTTTTACATATAAAGTGTTCAAAATTTATATAGTAAACAAATTCCTTGCAACTGTAAACATCCAAATCCATTGGGTCTAATACCTGACCAACAACTAACATAGTTGCCTGCTACCCTCTTTCATTCATTCAACCACTCTGGTTGTTATCTCTACAGAGTTTGGGCCCAGTGTGGAAGAAAATGGTGTAAAACTCTAAGCATACTTCCTTCAAAAGTAATTTAAACAGGCTAGGCATTTTACAAGCACCAGTCTTAACTTCTGATCATGGGTATACATTAGCAAGGGTATCTACCTTCCACTAGATTTCTTTCAGATACAAGTTCAGAACAGGCAAAAGTGACTTCAAATTGATGCTGTATAGGTGTTACTTTCTGCCTCCAGCTATACGCTCACAGTATACTCTATCATGTACTTTAACTGCACATTTTACTGGAATAAATATTGAGAAAGCTTTCAGTAAAACCATGTGCTTATAAATTGTTTCAATCTGCTCAATTGCAAATATTAAATCATTAACAAATAAAATGTTAGCCAAACCAAGTCTACATTTGGCAAGCATAAGCTACTCTCTTTGGATTTTGCTTTACTCGGGTAATTTTACCTGTTCAGGAAAATTTTGGTTTGATTCAAATGAAAATATCCTTTGCTAATATTACCAAAACAATCAGGTGGAATTGTATTTTTCCCAAATGAGAGTGAGCTTATCCACTGCTATTAACTATTCAACAAGAAATACACTCTGCCAACTATTTCATTATTGGAACTGAAAATATTTTCTCACCAGTATTAATGAAAATATCTGATGCACTGTATCTTCAAATAACGCTTCACAGGTTAGTAGCTATAGTTTACTTAATATCTCAATGCCTTATAGTACAGATCAAATCCTTCAGTTTCATTAATATGTTGCTTGGCAGTTGTGTTCTCTATGTAATTGATTCATTCATGTTATACAAAACTCATGAATGACTTTATGTAATGTCAATATACACGTGTAACACCACGCATATGTATGTATGCAATATTACCAAAGGTATATATATATAAATTACATACTATCATAATATTAATAGCATTAGGAAAAACCTTTCTTGGATTTGAATGTCATTACAACTGTAACAAATACAAGTTATGTCTCAATGGTTGGAGTACCACAACATGCTGTCACATACAAGCTGATAAACTCAACATTATCTCATGCTTTCACAGAGTACATTATCAGGGATTTTAGTAAGCTAAGACCATTCAGTTAAATTTTTTCAGCTAGGGATAATGTTCATGCTATTTACCACAGTATTCATCAACACTCACTAAATAAAATAACATAACTGTTGATCTTGCTTTACCATTTGCAAGTCAATCCACTCACTACAGTTGACATCACAGAAAAAATTAACATGGGCAAAATCTAATAAAACAAGGACGTTTCCTCCGAGGTTTCTAACTCTCCAGTGGACTTATAATGCTAGAAACCAGTTTTCGATACCCATGGTGGGCAGAACACAGATAGCCCATTATATAGCTTTGTGCTTAACTTCAAACAAACCTAACTATCTGATTCATATTCTGTACTGATAAAGAAGAGACATCTTGTATTACACATAGGGAAGCTATATATACTTGTGCGTACTGGATATGTTAAGTATCATACATTCTGATCCACAGAAATTCATCTAGAACAATTATCACAAAATATACACAAACATTTCACTGCCATAAATTACTCTGTGTGTTGGAAAGTAAGAGTTGCAATGCTCATTCAGTCCTTTTAATCTTATAATCAACAAATTAACTTTATAATAATCAAGTGGCAATCACACAATTGTAATGCATAGATTTCACTGTGACACACCACTTCATTGCTAGGAATGTTTTATTATAACATTTCTGACATACAAGAGTCCTTCTTAGCTGTTGACATGTGTTTATGAATATCCTGACACACGTGCTCAAGGGGAATGACTATACCTTACATCCACAGGAAGCTTTAGTTCTCAATCAAACAATCTGTTAATCTCTTTTCAGTCATTCAGTTGTATAATACACCATCATGACATGGAAAATGATTATATCAGTTGCTTCTGTTCAGATTAACAAATTTCACAAGCTTCCACTTGATTGTTTGTATTACTTGTCCTGCTAAACCATCAAATTGGGTGTGATAGAGTGAATTGCATGTTTTCACAATGTTCAACATTTTTCGTAACTCGAAGAATAGCTGGCTATTGAAACTATCTTCCTGATCCATGTGAATTATTTCAGGTGAGCTAAATTACACCAGCAACATAATATATTAATATATCAACCAATGGGTATGTTTCAGTTGACTTAGTGAAATAATTCATAAAGACCAGCATATCCTGACCACCTCAGTCAGTATCTGGAAGAGAAACAGCAATGTTCATGGCTATACTCTGCAATGGAGAACAAGTAATTCTCTGCTGAAGTTTCACTATACAACATATGCACCATGTCCAAAATTTCAACTCTCATAAAGTTAATAGAACTGCTGTCCCACATTAATACAGATGCATGTAATACCTTGTTGACCTCCAGTCCTTTCATTATGTCTTAGAGCACTGAGGACTACTAACTACAACACAGATTGAGAATCATATTTTGGTGGTTTATAGCAATGGTACAGCACATCTTTGTGCACTTATAATCTCTGATACAAGTGTCACAGGCAATGTATAACCATGCTACTTTCTGTCAAACTGATCTGGTCATGCTTCATCTTGTGAGAGTCCACACTAGATTTGGATTCTTCAGTTACACTTTCCAGAGTTCCTGAACCATTGATCGTGGTATTAAATCACTATGGGATCTTCTACTATATCGTTAAATGTTACTGTTGTAAAAATGACCTTAACTCTCACATGATGTCCAGGATCAGGTTGTTCAGTGAATAAAAAAGGTATTACTGTTTGGCAAGACAAAAAAAACTGTCATTTTTATGTTTTGGATCCAAGAGACAATGAACAATAGAATTATACTCTTCCAGCAATCTAATCAAATGTGCAATGAACCCTTCCAAATTTTTAAAGTTCATGGTTTACTTTTTTATAATTTTCTGTGTTGTGAAATTTCCACAAGTTTGATGAGAGACAATGTTCTTAAAAACATTAAAGATACTTCCTTCATTTTATAATTTACGTTTTAATATTTGCTAATCATAAATCCCATTTTATACAAACAATCGACTTCAATTTATTTGATATTGATTAAAGTGGGGTTCTTGGTCCCAAGCTACACTAAGTTATGCTTCCTCCTAAAAATCCTGGACCTGAATGATTAAAGTTCTACCATATAAGCAGTGACAGTAATGTTGAATACCAGAACTTTAAGCAGTTCTTTCTTTGTGATGCAGTATCTGTGTTAAAGAGCGTTCAGCATATGAGTATTGTACACTATCGTATGTTCTACTCCATCCTAAATCTGTGACAATGCCTCTTCAATTCCATTATACTGACACCAGTATCTAGCAAGAATTGACACTTTCTTCTTAGGTATGCCAATTGTAGCTTCAACAGAAGCATATGTTATCAACTGAAACACTTGTTCACAGTGTTCAGTCCATCTAAAATACGAATCAGCTCTAGGAAGAGCTGATAACAATGCAGCTATATTGGAATAATTAGCCTCAAAACGTCGTTGATACAATATAAAAACCAAAGAAATTGCATATCTCACTAATTCATGGGTTGAGACCAGTCTCACACTGCTTCAATTTTTCCAGGACTCGTACAGCCTCTTCCTGCATAAGCATCAATGTGCACTTCCCAAATATGAACTTTAAGCTTACCTTTCTTATCTGTTAAGGTACAATGCCCAGGTCTTCAGCAGCGTATTTAACATTCAACCAAAACCCAAGATGTCATTGAAATAGTTCATGCTCATCTCTTATTGCAGCACTTTCAGTTTAAGCTTCATTATTCTCTCAAAATTTGTTGACACATTACCCAGAGTAAATGGCATGATGTAGAACTGGCACAGACCATCTCGATTACTAAAAGTAGTCTTAGACCACTCTCATCATCCAGTTTAAAATCAACTTTCCAATATTAACTGCTGGAGACGTCTTTGAATGTTGTGTGATTCTGTCTTCATAATGACTATATCCGTAATGCTCCAGAGAAGCCTGTATAGAACAAAAGTTTTAGTATTAGTGTTGCTCATATCTATGTGGTAACAACATTGGCTGACATAATCGGCCATTTGGTCCCAGAAACATTTCAGCATATTCAACCAACAACTCTCTGAGCTTTAGCTACTGTTCTGAATCTAAATATGCTGGTTGCCTTGCATTTGTCATTGAATGCACTATGACAGAAGAAGCCCTAATCATACTATTAGGTTCATTTACCTACACATCATTCATCATGCCTATGACGATTCCAGCATGAAAATGAATGGCCAAATTTTAAATCAGGGCCATGCCACCTCTCATACTTATAACTGTTTGAGCTAATACTACCTGCCTTTCTGAACATCAGTCCCATCGCTGCATTACAAGACAAAAATGCATTAGACTTCACTCTTAATACATCATAAAACTCCACTTGTCCATTCAGAAGTACTGTGACTCCATTCTCAACATATACATGTGCAGTCCACTGTTTTTGGGAATGATCTGGCCACCTTTGGATGGTGTTTCCCCTAGACAAACAGTTCAGCTGTTTAATGTGTAAAACTGACAGACAATTTCTGCAGTATCTATCCCCAAGATTAGAGACAACTGTCTTCGTCATGTGAATGACATTATTTAGACATAAATGGATATATGTCTCCATTCACATCTAATCAGTCACCATTCATCAAAATGACTAGCCTGGATGGTGTCTTCACTTTGAGTACATGATGCATGGCAAGATGGAACAGTATCCTAGCATTTTCTTTAGCATCCAATATCTCCACTTATTCACTGCATAACTTTAACAACACATATAAGGCATCCCCAGTTCTTAAAAAAAGCTGAGCTTACCACTAAACCTTTGGATGTAAGTTGATTATTGCACATTCCCAAACTAGTGTCCATACCCAACTTGGGCTCCATTAGTTTTCAGAAGCCACTGCAAAGCAATCATAGCTTGCCAGTGATGCTTCTGCTTCTGTTGAGTAGTTTTGCATATGGTTAGATTGCTCTAAAGTGACCCATAAGTCCACTCAAGGCAAATATTTCAAACTTCCTTCCCAAAGTGATGTCAGGGTGGAAGCATCATTGGCATGTGCTGTGGCATAAACGTCATGGCATTCATAGGAGTAATATCAAGATTTGTTATAATTTGTTTTACCGCCAGTGAAGCACAAGCTCAGTGAAATGCAGGCATTTCAGGAGGACACTGGATGAGATACACCTTTTGCAGGTGCTACTGTGGGATTCTTCTTTCTTTGTGACTTATTAAAAGTCGCTGCCTTAAACTCAAATACTTGTAAATACTACTTCAATCGGGGTGAGAATGTTCCTCTCTCTCTCTCACACACACACACTTGATGTGAATTACTGTACATGATTAGGAAAAGTTCTGCTTGTACAGTTTATCTTATCTGGGATCCAAACATCCACTCACGTGTTTGCCATGTAAAGAAGAGGAAAGGATCATGGTGGTTGAGTGGTGTGTTGGTTGCATGCTTGACGTATTGCACTACACACGTTTTACCTTGATTTTTTTTAGATGAGGGGCCCTGGGATGATCCCTCATGATCAATAAGCTGATCAATTGTAACTATGGTCAACTGAGTGTCAGTATTAGATGTCTTCAGTTATGTCCAGGTGCAGATGTTAGAGTATAGTGCTAATAAACTGGTACACTGTACTCAACCTATTGATCTTACAACAGTGTAGCAATGGACCAGCCCAAAGTACCGGCAACTCGGGCAGTCGCCCTGGGCGCCACATGCTAGGGGCGGCACGTCATGTGTTTGGGATTTTCCAAATACAAAGGGGAAAATGCTAAAATAATAAATAAAATGTGAAAATTCCTTGAATGGAGTCAGATTTTTTGAGAATCTGATTATTACAATCAAACCGCACTTGTATTCATGTGTGTGTGTACTGTGTAAATCTGAGCATGGGGGTGGCTTGTGGTGGTGCGATCGCGGTCCTCGCTGTGATTGGTTGGCGGGTCGGCAAGAACTGGCCTGGAGTAAATGCGGCAGGCCAGCAGCAGTGTTGACGTGTCTGCGGAAGAGTGTTGCGTTGGTTGACTTCCTGGTTTGTGGGGTTTGTGACTTCTAAACTTGAACGACTCATCATTTAATTCTGTACGTTTAGATACAATCCTTTCAGTTAAGGTGATCAAATTGTGAAAAACAACTGACAAAGAAAATTTGAATTATAGGTAAATTATTTTATAATTTTTATGAAGTGCTTATCTGGCTGTTCTTAAGTTATTTTGCAATCATCAGATATGATAAAATATAGTCAGTTGCGTAAGTGTATTGTAACTGTTGAATTTTGAAAGCTAAGCGTGGATGCTTATTGCGTGACCCAGAGTGTACATATATATATATTCCATTTTAGATTTTCTTTTACTCTTTTCCTAGATTGCAAATGTCTCCAAAAAATTATCAGACCATGAAAACAGAAAAAGGCGTCTTCAACAAGAAGCAACCAAGAAACACCAAAAGCTTTAAGGTTTTTCAGTCCCAAGTCTAACAGTGGGAACAATGCAGGCTCAACTTCTTCAGCTTGATCTATCTCTCTAGATTTGTCATCTAATGTTTGTGAAGTCAAACCAACTGAAGATACGGTACCTTCTGAAGAAAAGAACGATTGCACGCATGAATCAAAACATCACGATCGCATTTGCAATATTGTTGAAGACTTGAGCAATAATGACATAGTAGGGAATTCGGCAGGATGAATTATCAGTGGCGGAAACTGATCAAATCCTTATGAACTGGCCATATCCTATTAATAAACAGTACAGTTTTCCAAAAGATGCAAATAAACGTAGCCCTGACAATGATGTATCGTAGCACCAATAAAATTTATTGCTTTTGTTACAAAATTTTTGCCTTCTCAAATAAGTCATTTTTAGGAAAATCTGGAATTAATAATTGGAAGCATGCTCGTGAATATTTGCAATCACATGAAAATTCAGTACATCATCTGGAATGTCTTAAGAAGTGGTTTGAGACATCACTGCGATTGCAGACTAATAAAACTATTGATAAGGAGTTACAGTCACGTGTGGAAAAGGAACGAGAGCATTGGTGTAAAGTTTTGGAACATTTAATGAGCATCACTCTGTATTTAGCTGAAAACAATTTGGCTTTCAGAGGAACTTCAGACACATTGTTTACACTGCACAATGGGCATTTTTTAGGTCTTGTTGAGATGCTTGGAAAATTTGATCTGACAATGAACGAACATTTACGTCGGGTTGTGTCTAAAAAATCTCACATTCACTGTTGTGGAAAAAATGTTCAGAATGAAATAATCAATTTTTTGGGAAATGCTGTTCAGGAAAATATATTAAACCGAGCTAAAGAAGCCAAATATTTCAGCCTTATCTTAGACTTACAAAACGATTTTTAGATGTAGAAGACATTTCAAT
Organism: Limulus polyphemus; assembly: GCF_000517525.1. Classification (NCBI taxonomy): domain Eukaryota; kingdom Metazoa; phylum Arthropoda; class Merostomata; order Xiphosura; family Limulidae; genus Limulus; species Limulus polyphemus. Next base: position 105,728 of record NW_013665672.1, on the reverse strand, counting down.
AAAGGAACATTTTGTTGGCTACAAACAGGCAAAGGATTATATGAAAGTATACTTGATTTTCTTTGAGAGAGCAAGCAAGACTTACATAACTGCAGAGGTCAGGGATATGATAATGGTTCGAATATGAAAGGAAAGAATAAAGGGGTTCAGACGCATATCACAGGCGTTTTATATGCTATGTGGATGTCATAGCCTGAACTTGGTGGTTGGTGATAGTGCAACAAGTTTCCGGGAATCCACTTCATTTTTGGGTACTGTCCAACGCTTATATGTTTTGTTTTCGTCCTCTCCTGGGCGATGACATGTCCTTAAAAACCATGTTAATGCCTCACTGCAAAACCTTTATGCCAGACTAGATGGGAATGCAGATTATAGGAATCCGAGAAGCTCTTTATGCATACTTCTGATCCTGCAATGCAACATGAAGCAGAGACTCTTGTATCACAAATAGAAGATTACAGTTTTCTGGTGATGATGAATGTCTGGTATGATGTCTTAGGCAGAGTAAATGTTGTCAGTAAAACAATGCAGAATCCCTCTGTGGAACTGTCTACCACAGTTTCATTAATGAATAGTGTCACTAATTACTTAATTGATTATCGTGCAAATGAACATGAAAGAGCACTAGCATCAGCAGAAGAATTAGCTACATAATTAGATGTAAAGCCCATTTTTAAAAGTTAAAGAGTCAGTCGAAAAAGAAGATAATATGAATATGAGTGCATTGACCAGGTCCCAAATACAGATGACCCAGAAAGAAGATTAAACAATCATGTGTTCAATGTAATACTCGTCACAGCTATTAATTCTTTATCAAACAGATTTGAACAGTTACAAAGTTTCAATAACACATGGGGATTGTTAAATAATATATAAGATTTGCCAGATAAAAATAAACTGAGATTAGCATGTCAAGGTTTGGAGGATAAGATATGGTACCAAGAAAATAGTGATATTAATGGATGTGATCTCTTGACTGAACTAAATCTTGCAAAATATTTATTTCCTGTAGATGTAAAGCTTCCGATATAAGCTGTTAGATTCATCAACAGTAATAAGTTACAGGATGTCATTCCAAATCTGTGGGTTGCATTAAGAATAATGCTTATGATACTTATAACTTTGGCCACGGAGAGAGAAGCTTTAGTGAACTAAAGCTTATAAAGACATATTTACGGTCGGCCATGACACAAGACAGATTAAATTCATTGTCAATAGAAAATTATTTTGTAAAAAAGATAGATGTAGAAAGTGCTATGAAAACATTTGCAGATCTAAAGTCAAGAAAAAATGTTTTAGTTAGAATAATGTATGTTTTTTAGCATCTGTTCTTTTGCTCATATTCTTTAATTTATTAGTAGAAAATTCGTTACATCTACAGTTTTTATCATCATGAACTTGATGGAATATTGTATGCTTCTCAATTTGTTCAGATTCTGTACCGATTTGAATACTTCGTTTTTGTGTTTACCATAACTCCCCCATTTCCACTTAGTATTTGTTTGTAAGTGTAACAAAAATAAGTGGAGAGCATTGTCTGTACTGTAGGTACGGTCTCTCTCTCCCAGTTATATTAGTGAAAGAATTTGAACTGTTTCCTTTAGCTTGTACAATATATTGCAATAAATTCTATATTCCTACATTTGCAGTTTTTCCTCCTTGTGAAAAGGTTTTAAAATTATACTTGTATGGGCGCCAAAGTTCAGCTTGCCTGGGGCACCAGCAAACCTAGGGCTGGCCCTTTATAGCATGCCCCTTCTAGGGTTCTATGGTGGATGGGATCAGTAGACACTAAATACATCTTTCCTTCCATAGCAACTTTAAAAACTACTACATCCACTGGACTCTTCATTTTCCACATTACTCATACCTCTTTTCATCTTTTACTTGTAATCTCACGACTTTTCTTTTCAAAAAAATATTAGAAATGCTTGTTAACTGTCCTTGGTCATTTATATAACTTCAATCAAGAGATGTTTTTGAGAATCTAGGCCAAAGATCAGTGAGCTACTATGTCATCTAATGCTCTTGGATGAATTTATTTTGAGATTCACCCCATAACACCCTGACTTCCTTCAGAGAGATGGTTACCATGGTCAATCTTCTTGGCATCCTGGTGGAAGAATTTTCTTAGAGATGAGAGGTCAGAGGTTATATGTGCCCAATGGATTTCTATTTTTAAGAATGGGAAACATGTGTCAACCCAGCTATTTATTGTTATTTTTTACTCTACTGATCTCCATACCAAAGTCAAAGTTTGTTATTTTGATTGTTAGGTATGAATATCACAAATCTACAGATATTTCAACGTACAACGATTTGGTAATTTAAATGCCTTATATTGTGGTTCTCTTATCTATACACAGTTGGTGGTAAGGACCCCGATGACATTATATGTGCACATGTTTTACATGTCAAGCTCAAATCCCTCTTATTCCAAGTCTTGCCCAAATTGGAGGTGGAGAAAGAAGTGTATTTCTTAATATGCTTAATAAAATAACTTGTGGTGTGGTACAACAACAGATCTCACCAGTTTTGAAGCAGAGTTATGTTTGTGTTGTACATTCTGCTGCTTTGGATGGGATGCAAACACTTGTAACTGTAATCCCATCAGCCTCTACTGTAATTCCTTTTTTAAAATCAAACTCCAGAGAGGTTAAGCCAAGCTCAACCTAGTATTTTCAAGTTGTGACCATCAAGTGATGGTATACTACCCAATTCATTGCATGCAAGTTCCATGAAAGTTGGTCAATCTCCAAAAGAGAACACTAAAAGAAGAGCCAAAAGAATAAACCTGCTAATATTTGTTCTCCTAAAGGTTTTCCATTACTCGAGGTGAAAGTATGCAACTTTCATTTGGTGGAACTGTTGAGGCTTTCATCCTGACCTCAATGATATCAAGGTTCTGATTTACTTCTATTTTTTTGTTTCTATCTCCTTACAAGAGACATTTATGAAGCCTACAAATTCCTTCATCATTTGACAGTTTTATTTAATGCACACAAATACAGGTTATATCATGGATGTGTTCATGAAGGAGTAGCAATGCTAGTCAACAGGCATACTCCTTTCATTTCTATTTCACCCACTATGCCCATCCACGAGTCTACTGACTGGACAATAACAATATTCTCTCCATTCTTGTATCCACGAGATGAAATTGAGCATGTACATCTTTATGATCTTAATAAGCAGTTCCATCTCCCTTATCATCATGGGAAACTTCAATGGACACAACCCAATTTGCAGTTGTCGAGATATTGTTGGGAGGGATCAATGTCTGGACCATATACTTTCAGATCATACCTTTCCTCTCTTTAGTACTCGATAATATATCTATTTTCATTCCCCAATCTGACATTTACTATCATTGAACTGTCAGTTTATTCATCTTCTATCGTTAATTCTTTTCGTGGGAGGAGAACATACTCCAAAAGGTAGTGCCCTATTTCACATTCTGAGTGAGATTGGCTATAGTGGACTCTGAATTGCATGCTATGGTGAAAATTGGACAATAGACTCTCCTTTACCTCTCTCTTGTAGCTTGATAATATTGTCCATGCAGCTATTCTTACAATATTCAAATCCTGACACACTACCAGTAACTTCATCCATGGAGGACTTTTGACTGCAAAAGGACATGAAAGGCTCAGAAGTAAGCATATGATATTTTCCACGGTTATACTACTCCTACTAACTGTAAAACTTTTCCAAAAGCTGTTGTAAATGCCCAGCAGATCAGCTGTGAGAGTCTGAAGGAATCTTAGATTAAATTCACTTCTAGCATCTATTCCACCACCATTTTCAAGATAATTTGAGAAAAAGATTCGACAGGTGAATGGGAATTGCATATCCCATTTTTTTTTTCAATTTTGCAACCCAATAATTAAAAAGCACCTCCTCCCTGCTTTCTTGACCATGAGGACACAGGCTGGAAGAACTACACTCGTTTTATAACCTGATTGTTTTCATGATTATAGTCATCCATTCACTTTGAAGCAACTAAAACTAGTTACAAATTTGTTGAGCAATACATCAGCCAGACCAGATGTCATTTGTCGTGAGATACTGTATAACCTCCCTCCTGTTTCTCTCGATTGTTTTCTGTTTTTTAACCAGATTTGTTAGGAGAAAGAGTTTCCAAATTAATGGCATTAGGCTATTGTCATCCTTTTTATAAGCATGGGAAGGATCCTAACATTTATTCTAATTATAGACCCATTGCTTTGACAAGCTGTTTCTCTAAAGTTCAGAAGAGGATCATTAGTGGTGGTCTTGTTTAATTTGTCAAATGTTTTAAGGAGATTTATCATATTAAAAGACCTCCATTCATATGGGTTACATGGCCATTTGCCCATTTTTATCCATAATTACCTCTACTTTTTCCTGGAAAGACCATTTGTCAGGGTTTTATGTAATAAGTACACTAAGGATTCTTCTATAGTAGGTGTCTGTGACTTGTTGGTGATGAATTCGACAATAAACGGACAGCACATACTCCACTTCTTATAAGATAATATATTCAAAACAAGTTAAACATATGTACAAACATTTTTTTACACTATGGATATCACAGTTGTATCTTAAGCACTAAACAGTTCTCTTCAATTACTTTAGAATCCAAATGACGAGCCAAACTATTTTTCTCTACTTTTATCACGATAGTATAAGTGAATAATTCACTTATGCTACCTCATGGGTTACCACAGTTGTATCTCAAACTTTAAATAGTTGTTTTCTTCTTCTCAAAACTCCGCTTAAGATGATTCAATTACTTTAGAATCCAATTGACAAGACAAACTATTTTTCTCTACTTTTATCACAATATTATCAGTGAATAATTGACTCACGTTATCCCGGGCAAAGTTCAATAAAGATTAGTCAGAAAACGTGAAGTTAGCTGGCGTGTGAGTGATTAGCCTTAATGGTTGTTATTTTAAAGTGAGTTTAACAGTTTGATAGATGTAAGGAGAGTAATTTGTTTTGTCAAAGGGTGTTCTGAAGTAATTGAACCCGCCTTTGTGGACTTTGGCGGAAAAAAACAATTAGTTGAAGTTCAGGATATGACTGTGGTAACCCTTCTTTAGTTATCTCTTCTTACATTGCGCTTGTGCGCCACCAATATAAATACCTTAATTACTGATCTCTGGGATTTTCTCTACACTACGCGACACGATGATTTAAGAACACTCAATTAAAGTAACGGAAAAAATACTGAAGGTTCGAGTCAACAATAAAGCCTCGACATTGTAAACACCAGGTACAACTCTTACAGAATTACCTTACCCAACTTGTCATAACTACGCCTGTAAATGATTAACTTTTAACTCTACTGTTATGAAAAACTAAACAATCATTAAATATTAATTCACAAATAAATTAAATAATAATGCCTACACTAAACAGTCTTGTATATCCAATACCATTCCAGGTCCAATTCTAATTTTTCCCATTGGAGCTAAGAGTGCATCAGGGCTGTGTTTTGAGTGTCGCATTTTTAGCATTAAGATCGAGGTCATGACAAACAACTTCTTCAAACAGTTGCAAACACACTCTATAGCTATGACTTTCACATTTTTTGTCAGTCATTAAATATGAGGCATATTAAGCAGCAACTCCATCCTCAATAAATTATGTGAGTGGACAACTGCAATTAGTTTCACATTCGCCTCCCCCAGTGGCACAGCAGTATGTCTGCGGACTTACAGTGCTAGAATCTGGGTTTCGATACCCGTGGTGGGCAGAGCACAGATAGCCCATTGTGTAGCTTTGTGCTTAATTACAAATAAACAATAAACAAGTTTCACACTCTCGTCACTTAAAACTATTTGCATGCAATTATACTACCAGTGGGGATTGCACCCTATTTCTAAGCTGTATCTAGGTGGTGCACATATTTCAATGATGGCTGACATAAAATTCTTAGGATTTGTCTTTGATAATAAACTGACATTTATTCCACAACACCTTAAAGACAAGTAGACAAGAGAACTAATCATCTTCCATATCCCCTCTTCCACCTCTTGGGGAGTGAATATGTGTTCTACATTCAAGATCTGTCATATCCTTATTCAATTCAAGCTGGTCTATACTTCAGCCTGAACCTCTGTATTGAATATGATGAACCTTGCATATCATCAAAGGCTTTGGATCTACACAGGAACTTTCCACACCTCTCCCATCCATAGCTCACACGGACATTCACAACTTTCTTAACAGTATACTGCTAATCAATATCACTGCCATAGCATTACAGCTATGCACTTTTATCACCTGATTTAAAAACATCTATAGTGAAAATATCCCAAAAGGCATTGAACACATAAATGGCATAAATGTGGGAAGATACATTTTGAACAACCTCTGACATGCAGATTGAACAGTTTTGATAGCAGGATTAAAATAAGATCTGCAACATCTCTTAGACGTAGTGGTTCTTGAAACTGAGATCAAAGGTTTATCCCTCAGTGTGAAAAAGACTGAATACATGGTCATATCAAAGAAAGCAATAATACCACCCTGTAATATACAAAGCAAAGGAGATGAAATAAAACAAGTCAAGAAATTTAGATATCTAGGCTTTACCATAACAAGAGATGGACGATGCAAATAAAATATAATAGGAATGGCGAAAGATGCTTTCTGAAAAATGACCCCAATACTGAAGAACAAGAGCATTTCTATGACAATTATAACTCGACTTCTTAAATATTATGTTTGGTCTGTTTTGCTACATGGATGCGAATGTTGGATGGTAATTAAAGAAGTTACAAGCCATTGAAATAGTGTTTTGCAGAAGAATGCTCTGAATAGCATGGGCTGAAAAAATTACAAATGAATATGTGCTAGAAAGAGCAAAAGCAACGAAATCTCTTATAAAAACTATCAGAAAAGACAGTTACAATTCCATCAATGTCCATCAATGTTTAAGCAGTATGACATTGAAGACGCAATAGCCCAAATCTTATTCTCATGCTCTCACTATGACATTCAGAACAGCATTATTATAAACATATTTCAAAGACATACTTTTAACTACAGTGCCCATTGAAAATAAATAAAATGGATTGTTTGATAGTTTTTACAAGATATAGGCTTTTAAAACCCATTTAATACTTTAACTTTATCTTATCTGTTATACTCTTTAACTTTTTATGATTTTTGTTTATAAAGATTAATAATTTATAAATAAGTAAATCTATGCTTAGTGCAGATAGCATGGTGCCCTGTGCCATTAAGTCAAAAACAACCAGCTAAACAATCCTCATACCCATGTAATGCTGCATTGTCTCACTCGGTAAATTATTGACAAACTTGTGAATGCAGATATCCTTACGATCTGCTAATGCCAAGACAAGACATGATTACTGTGTAAACAGTGCATATTATTTTCATAGGTGTCCAAGTTCTATATGGAACCCCACTCTCGAGCTCTACACTCAGTCTGATGGCTAACTCTGTTCTCCAACAGGTCAAAAAATAGATGCAACTTGATTATGAATATATCTTAATTGCCAAGTTGTTCCTCTTTCAAATAATTCGTACTGGTAAATGCTGGATTAACTAAGCTCAATATCAGATTTTGTGCCACCTGCTTAAAATGTGTCAAGAAATGATCCAGGTGTACTCTAGCCTCATCTTTGAATATAAGGGGAAAATCTGTTTAACCTCACTCACGTGGACCTGTAGTTGCAGTAAGTCTTTCTCTGAGCTGTCCTGCCAATGTATAATAGCAGGTAGGTACATTTATATCTGTAAGAATAACAAAAAAATTCAACCAAAGGCTTAATCCCAATCTTTTTCATTAACTCACCTTCCTTATTCTACCAAGGCTGGTTATCTAAACTGTAATGTATGGTCATACATTCCAAATCCCCCTCACTGTTTTTATTGTCAGGATTTTTGCCACTCCAAAACATCGTGTCCTATTTCTCATATATATGTATTTGTGCTTATGCTGGAGGTAAGGGCCAAGAAAGTAACGACTGCTGTGATGACTCATGTCTTTTATACTCTTTGTACAAAATGACAGTCCAAAAAGGAAATGCGACATTTTATAACTGCTCATATCTCAACTCTGTGTTGCATAAATTTTTCTGCTATGATATATTTAATTAAATTGTTAGAATCACAGACTATTATATCTGTCCCTCCTGAAGATTCATATTCGTCTTCTTTTCAGGCTCCAAGATTTGCCTGTGGATAAATATATGCCAGCCTACCCACTGGTGTTTCACTGCCAAAATAGTTACTACATGCTCCACCCCATTCCTTGGGTCATGGTACAAGAGTAACCATGTTCTTTAGACTCTTGGCTTCCTACATCTGTTGATTAGGCTCAGTTTGACACATTTGAATCTGATCTAATGAAGATGGATAATCAATAATCTAGGAAGAAAGAAATCCTTCCTTTGCAGTTCCTTAATCACTCATGTCAACTAGGTGATAAGGCCATTTTTGCTTCAGTGGGATTGCTGAGGTTTCTTTTCTAACTTGAATGATATGACATGACACTCTTGATTGATATATTACCATTCAGTATGACAGGAAATGTTATTGAAATCTGCTGATATTATCTCTTTAGAGCAGTTTTCAATTTTTCAAAGGAGTAAAGTGTTTGTGAGGACCGACATTAGTGGTATTGTCACACTTCTTGTAAGTACTCACATCTCTTTCATTTCTTCACTATTGACTACCCCATTTAAGGCTACCGTACATTTTGGGTTGTACAGTTGCTATTTTTTCTCCATATCTGTCACTTGGAGAAATGTTTCAATATTCTGCTCTTGATGATTTAATATTTCAGCTGCCATCTTCCTTTGTCACCTTGGAAGAATTTATTGGACGCAGTCAACTTTGAAACTGTGTTTATAGCAATGCAAGGCGAAGATATGGTCTGACAAGCTCTATGTGTAAAGTTTTGGAGATATTAGTTAATGTCCTTAAATCAAACAACCTCCTTTCTACCACACAGTGTGGTGTCCATCAGGAATTGTCCTATCATCGGTAACAGTCACATCAGTGGTAGTAACTTCATCAAGGGCTTCACTGTTTCCCTTCTCAAAACCCAGAAGAGTTTCTTCTTCGACAGTGGCCTTTCCAGGTGACACGTCTTCAGCGGCGTCATATGTTCCATTGTTCACTTCGTTCCAACTGAAATGTCCTGGGCCATGATAAAGACAAAGCCTGTTGGCGTGCACCACCTTTGGCTTACCTCGCCCACCACATTTTATTCGGAAAGTCACGTCTGAGAGACGATCCACTATGTCATATGGGCCTTCCCATGGAGAAGACAACTTACGATACTTCTCTTTGGTCTTCCTAGGATTATACAACCACAACTTGTCTTCTGGTACAAAGCTGACTTCAGTAGACTTCTTATCATAATATTGCTTCATCGAATCAGCAGACGTTTTTAAGTTTCAAAGCACTTGATGGTGAATATTATCCATCCTTTCCGATAACACTCACTTTCACAAATTCTGACACATTCTCAGGCAACTCTTCGTAAGGTGGGCATCCTGTTGTCAGGTCCACTTGCAACCGTAGTTCCCGACTAAACATTAGCTTTGCTGGAGTGTATCCAGTGGCTTCATTCTCTGCTGTTTTATAGGCCATCAGCACTGGAGGGAGTAAGACATCCCAGTCATCTTGGCGGCTATTACAAAAC
>NW_013665672.1:94170-95058 GCF_000517525.1 Limulus polyphemus | reverse complement strand
TCGTCCTTTAGTGTATCTAATTAGCTTTTAAATTTACTAATGTTTTCCGTTTGTACTTCTTGTTTCCTTTCTTGTTCCAGTTGCCACTGCTGTAGTCTCTCTTCTTGTTTCTTTTCTTTTTCCTCCAACAACTCCTGTAATTTCTTTTGTTTATTTTGCTGTTCGAGCTGCCATTGTTGTAGGTTTTCTTGCCACTGCTGTAATCTTTCTTCCTGTTTCTTTTTTTTCCCTCCAACAACTGTTGTAATTTCTCTTCTCGTCTTTTGTTTCTTTTCTCGTTCTTCTTGTTTCTTTTCTCGTTCTTCTTGTTTCTTTTGCTGTTCTTGTATTGCTGCCATCAAGTCTGCTAAGCTGTATCCATTTTTTTGTCCCACTCTCTGACACCAATTTGTTACGTCTCCGTTCGTTCGTTAATTAATTTTCTATAAATTCGTTCCAACGAAACTTTAGCGACACAGTCCTTTCTTAAATAAAACTGATTTATTCTTTCCGAATACAACTTTACCGATACACTTAATTTCAACAGTCGCTCTATAACAATGCTATAATTCTCAAAGAACGTTTCACGTGCTCGTGCTCGACAATACTCAATTCAATTACACACTCTCTGACTGCAGTTCAATTACTCCTTGTTCCGTCACGTTGTGACCATCTTATATATACCAGACTATCCCCAATCTAGTAGTCTCCCGATAATTCACGAAGGTTCGAAAAGGACTGGTGTGATACTAGTCACGTGACCTCGCTGACGCAACAGTATTTTAACATAATGTTTTGGGATAACATGGGACCTATTGGTCCATCTCGACTATTCCATCCTCTAAACTAACTTAAAATAATTTTAAAAAATCTTAAAGCCAGCCCTTATCATTCATATACTTATCAAAC
>NW_013665672.1:81879-93304 GCF_000517525.1 Limulus polyphemus | reverse complement strand
AGATATAAACCTTACTTTCCATGTAGACACGGTAAGGAGTAATGAACTAGATATAAACCTTACTTTCCATGTAGACATGGTATGGAGTAATGAACTAGATATAAACCTTACTTTCCATGTGGACACGGTAAGGAGTAATGAACTAGATATAAACCTTACTTTCCATGTAGACATGGTATGGAGTAATGAACTAGATATAAACCTTACTTTCTATGTGGACACTAAATGATCTAAATCCTTTTGTAAATCAGCAGAATCCTCTTCACAGTTAGCAACACCCAAGACCTTAATATCATCTGCAAATGTAAGTAATTTATTGACTGTTCCTTCATCTATGTCACTGATGTAAATCAGTGAGAGCAGAGGTCCTAAGATTGAGCCCTGGGGTACCCCACTTGTGGCATTAATCCAGTTTGACTGAACTCCATTTGTAACAACCCTCTGCTTTCTTCAATCCAGCCACTCTTCTATCCAATTTGCTAACTTATCCCCCACACCTATAGAGCTAATATTTTTTACAAGCCTTTTATGTGGCACCTTATCAAATGCTTTCTGAAAATCCAGATACACCAAATCTACACCCTCACCCTCATTTACATAAGCAGAAACATATTCAAAGAATGTTAAAAGATTTGTAAGGCAAGATTTTTCCTTAGTGAAACCATATAGACTATCCAATAAAATTCTAAGCTTTGTTAAATGACTTTGCAAACATCTTTTAACAGACTTTCCAAACCTTTTCCCACAACTGATGTAAGACTAAGGGGTCTGTAATTACCGGGACAATTTTTATCACCTCCCTAGAAAAGAGGAGATACATTAGCTAACTTCCAATCCTGCCAAAAATCCAAGGACTGACAAAAAATAGTAATAAGTGGCTCACATATCCAATCTTTAACCTCCCTGTAGAAATATTATCTGGCCAGGAGCCTTATTGTTTTTTAAACTTCCCAATTTGTTAATAAACAGCTCAGAATTAATCCAGTAATCTAGTTCGATCTTGTTTCCATCTATCAACCGTTCAAGATGTGGAATATTGCTTAAATATTCATTAGTAAAAACGGAAGAAAACGTGAAATTTAATAACCCAGCCATCTCATAATCATCAGATACTAGCCTTTCTTTATCATCACTCAAGGGTCCTACCCCTCCTGACTGTTATTTTTTACATTTTCAGCCAACCTTTTCTCATACATTCTTGTTGATGTCTTAATTTCCTGCTTCACCAATTTTCTTTATCTTCTATAAGCTTCTAAATCTCTTGTCATACCAGTCAATTTAAATTTCTTAAATGTATGATGCTTTTCTTTAATTTTATCCCTTAAACTATTTGTGAGACAACCTGGTTTTCTACTTGCAGCTACCGCTTTCTTTCTATAAGAAATATGTTTACCTTGAATGTTTGAAAAATTATCTTTAAAAATTTTCCACATATGATCAGTGTCTCCAAATAATTCAGCTGCCCAATTCACAACAAATAATTCTTGTTGCATCTCTTCAAAATTTGCTTTTTTGAAATTTATAACCAAAATATCATTATTCCTTCTCTCCATCTGCAGCAAAACATCGAACCTAATAGAGCAATGATCACTTGCACCCAGATGTTCCCTAATTTTCACCCTCTCCCTCATGGTTTGACTCTAGAATTTCCCAATCTATATGTCTGTATTTGAAATAACCCATAATTATAACTTCATTAACAGCTGAAATCTTAATCTCATTGTAAAGTTTCTAACTAATTTCATCAGTATCATTTGATAGTCTGTAACAAATTCCCATTAAAAGCCTTTTCCCTTTATATCCACTAATAGAAACCCAAGTGGATTTAATATCTTTGCTATTATCTTTGATATCCTAAAAATGTAACTCACATTTAACATATAAAGCCCCTCCTACCCTTTCTTTAATACTCTATCCCTGTTAAATAGCCTGTAACCATGTATTTCAAAGAAATTTCTGTCATCAAAACCATCTACGTTTAACTATGTTTCAGTTATTCCCATTATATCAAAATCCTTCATTCCTACCAGTGCTCTAAAGTCATCTATTTTATTTCTTATACTTCTAGCAATAAAATAGCATCAAATAAGCCTATCCTTATAACTGCTTCTATACTCATTTCATATAGTAAAGTTTTATCTGCTTCTTATTCTTTGATATTTAGTTTTTCATGGCCCTTACCACTGTCTAGTCCCAGTTTAAAACATCCCTTACAGCTGAGTTAATAGCCTTAGCAAACAAGTCATCCCATACTCTATTTAAATGTAAACCATCCATTCCAAAAAGCTCCCTTCTTCCACTGAATTGATCCCACAAGTCCAACCAGCCAATTTGCTCATCCTTACATACTAACCTAAGCCTAGCATTTAGCCCTAATGACCTACTTATAACTTCATCCCCACAGTTAATTCTGGGCAGTATCCCTGACAGTGTTAAGTTATGGCCATTTTCTTTAAGTGCCTTTATCAACCCCTTATATTTATTAATTAGCTTCTCTGACCTACCTTTTTCTATATCATTAACCCCTACATAAACTGCATCTCTGCTAGCCCCTTATATTATATCTCCTGCTCTGTCAGTTATATCCTCCACCTGTGCCCCCTATGTAGCATAACCTGATTCTTTTCTCCCTATTTACCCCACAGGCTATTCTATCCACATGCGTTTTCAATGAATCACTTATAACTATAACCTCCTTATCATCCACATCTTTCTCTGACCCTTTTGTTTTCCTTCCTTCCAATAGTTCTTCATCTGCAGAAGCCAAGGGCTGGAATCTGTTGCTCAACATAATAGGCTAGTTATAATAAAATTCACTACTTTTTACTCTAATGGTACTCTTTCTAACTTCCTGAAAGTCATTGTTTGCTGATGTATCCCTTGCATGTAAAAGCTTAAGCTCCTCCTGAAACCCTGCTGCCATTTCCTACAATCTACACTTCCATTTATCTATTGTCTCTACTTTAATCATGATTGCTTTAACTTCTCCTCCAACCTACAAACTCTACATAAAAATTCCATATCTTCATTACTACTACTAGCTTCCTAGTATATTCCAGTCCGAAGTTCCCAAAAAGAACCCGTTCATTGCACCCATTACATCTAACAAATTGTGAACGCTTAACTCCTACACTAGCCAGACTTTGCGCTTGTTTGAATATTTTTCTATTTTTTTTTATATTCTTTGAAATAATTCGATTGTTCCTGATTTACTTAAATGCATAAAACATTTCAATTTATTTGTATGTGCTCTTTATTGCTCGTTTCTATGTTAGTTAAGTTGGTAACAATATATTTGATGCACACGTGTCTGATTTACTATAACAATTTAATAAAACGCTTGTTTGTTTGAAGTTAAGCACAATAGGCTATCTGTGCTCTGCCCACCATGGGTATCGAAACCCGGTTTCTAGCGTTGTAAGTCCGTAGACATACCGCTGTGCCACTAAGGGCTAATAAACCGCAAAATAGATAAGATAAAATTATCATATATAATGTCTTAGTAAATTGTTTTAGTAAATCGCACACTCGTGAATTAAATAGGTTTTATCAATAGTCAACTATTCGAAAGCGCTCGAGTTTTTGGTCTTATTTTAATTCTATTACACTTTATATGTGGTCCTTTGTGCTAACTCTTTCATTGAAATAGGTTTTATCATCTTAGCCATGAAGTAGCACGAATATTCCTTAATTAATGATTCGGTTCTATATTACCCATTTTTCGTGTTATCTACTTATCAACTACATTCCACTAGGTAGCGTCATATAAATTAGTGAAATAACGTCACGAGAATAAACAAGAAAATCAAGCTAGGCTAGGTTTAACTAAGGGAAGGAAATGTTAACGTAACAAAATTGATAACATTTGAAGGCTTTGTTCTGTTAACTTCAAAATTTCTGTAAAATGTGAATGTAACAAAATTTTAATATATATTGGATATCTATTTATACTTATATATATACACCACACAAATAGTATGTTTTTCCGAATTTATTAGATTTTTAATTTTATATAGTATAATTAGTCTTGACTTTGCTTAAAAGTTTGAAGTTGAAAAATAAGCCTAACGACAGTACTGTCACTGTCAATAATACGTTAACCAAGAATTTCGTGTTAACATTTTCCACAGTTTGTATTGGTGTTGCCTCAAAATACTGTGTTACTTGTTCGCATACTCGTTTGTAATTACATGGTTTAGTGCGCGAGTAACGGCATTGACATTTTTATAGTAGACTGTAGTCCTTATGACGTTATGTTCAACTTTAAATTTCAATGAATAACGTTAAACTTAACGAGTAAAATAATTAAATATTTAAATTAGATCTAACAATAGTACTATTATTATTAATATTAGTAATGCATTAAACCCTATAAGGCGTTATAAATAGTAAGCTGTAATTATCACATAAGAATTAACAGATACTGAAATAGTTCGATAATCTTCACTATTGGCATTGTTTAAGAAAATGGACTCTGAAGAAGATATTCCATATGATACTGACTCTGGAAATGAATCCAATGGCTTGGATGATTGTGAAATTGATGGTTTGTCATCAGGAATTGATATTGAATCCACAGCAGCAAAAGGAAAAATGGAAATTGAAGAAGAGGAATTTCACTATGAAGTTTTTTCAACAGAAGAAGTTGTCCAACATATGATTGATTGCATTAAAGAAGTGAACACAATTGTTCAGGTAGGTTTTAAAAATTATGGGTGTAAGGCTAAGTGCTGGAAATGAGAGACATTGAGAAATTATTTATTTATCCAGTCATTTGACTAGGATTGTGTTTATGGTCTTAATTAGCATAAACTGTAACTGAATTATTAGTATTATGTATAGTAATGGCACACTAATTTAAGCATGTATAATTGTGTTGTATCTCAAGTCAAATTTAAGTTAGACCAAGTAGATTTCAAACGTGTGCTTATGTTTGACATAGCTAGAAAGAGCCACCACTTGTATAGTAAACATAGATGTAGATCTTTATCCACAATTAGTTTCAGTTTTTATTCCTCAAAAAGGTGTGGTTTAATTTTTTATACAATATACTCAGAGCAAAACTAAAATTAATCTGGCAATCACTATCACTAATTAATGTTACTTTTCATATGTATCTATTTATAAAGATTTAATATATTGTTTCATCAGTTGGATACCATCATTATTAATGATATTTTGTTGCAAACTTATTAATATCTCATGAGGTTCAGGCAGCTTGTGACATTTACATTAGGCCTATATACTAGTTCTAAGCTAACAGTGATAATCAACATTTATAATATAAGTTTAATAATTGATGACAAATTAAAATTAACATAATTATACTTGATATAGTAAGTAGTATACCAATGTTATTAATGAAAGGAACAATAAATAAACAAAATGGTGTACCATAGTTGTATATCCACATGCATATAACCTAATTATATTTATAATAAACAGTGGGCAAGTTATTTGACATGTTTGAGCAAAAACAGGCCTTCCAACATGCCATACTTTCTTACTTTTTCACTACTTTCTTGAGGCTCCATTCTTTTCCCTTATTTTTAGGCAAAATTCCTATTCTTTCCTACCTTTTTAACTACATTTTTTGATTAATTCTACAAGAAATACAAAACTTGCTGTAAAGACATGTATAGCTGTATTGTAAGTGTAGTCTAACTGCCCCCATAATTAAGATTGCAAAGTGTTTCAGAATCTGGTGATTTGCACAAGTTATAACTTTTTGGTGGGATCAGAGACAGATACTTTCTTTTGCATGATAACTAAATTGTGCTCTCTACTTGCTTGTAACTAACTTTAGATTGAAAACAACCTCCATCCAAATGAAGATTAATTGAAGGATGTTCAAATGTTTTTTTAGCTCAATACATTTTGAGTTTAAGTATATGCACCAGCTTTTGTTAAGTTGTGCTTGACATAGTTATTGTTTGCATAAGCTGTATCTGAACATTGTTTGATTTTTGTGTGAATGTTTCTGTCAGTCATATCTTGAAATGGCTAGACCCTGATAGTTTAATAGACATTGTTAATTTTATGCTAATCTGACATAAGGCACTTGGAGTTGTTTTGTGTTCACAGCAGTTATATATTTTCAGAGTAATGTAGAAAACTAAAATAATACATGGAAAACCTCAAGTCCAGCACCAGTGGTTAACTTATGTAGAGAATAACATTTATGAACATTCATATTTGTGCCAGCCATTTCCAAATTACCAATTTCGTGGTTTCTGTATATTTTACAAATAACAGTAGCTTGTGATAATAGTGGCAAACAGCAGATTTGGAAACATGTACAGTGAGATATACACAAATAATTGGCTAAGGTGAAGTTTAATTGTATTCAGTGAAAATTGTCCTAGAAATCAGATTAAGTATGTATCTTTGATGCATTTTGTTTTCTATTTTAATGGCTATGACAAAGTAGACAATTGTATAAAAACATGCCAGTGAGTCCCCTATTGAATCTAAATTATCCCTACTTTCCCTACTAAAGGCCCTATTTTTTCAAAAACCTTGCCCTACTAGAATCCTGATTTTTTCTGAAGATCCTATTTTAAGGCCTGCAGTAAGAAAAAATGCTTGTAGTCATCCAGAGATTTGGTTAGGACATATTTTTGAGTGCATGATCAACATATTACTAGTCTTGTATATTAAAATGTAAGAATGTACACAAAACTAAAACATGTTTCACAGAATAAGCTAACAATAATCATTCTATATCGTATTTAAAGATAAACCATTGAAACATGTTAATTGCATGGTGAAAGCTTGGCAAAAGTAATTTTATTTACTATACTTGGAATTAAAAACGTGTTTATACCATTTCAAGCTATCTGTACAATTGAAAACAAGCTTTTCAAATTCTCAGCAAAATTTCTGTTTGCTGAGTGTTTGAGTTTTTTAAGGTTAATTATGCATAAATAGGTGTTTGCTTTTGTTGCTTGATTATTTGAAGTAATCTGAATGGATTGAATGGCCTATCTTGTTATTCTGAAGTCATTGCCTAGTATACAAATCCCGATTTCAGCTAATGTGCAACAAAAATTATTTATATAAATTAGTAGCTTTAGCGCTTATCTTGTATATACAGTTAGTTACATGGCTCACTTAGAATAAGATAGCACCGTTAAAATCAGTGTGACAACTTGCCTCCGAGTGCATGTGTTTTGCACGTTATCATATTCGATGTCTATTTAACTGTTATTTTGTATTAAAGCTATTTCAAATACATGAAGTTCCACTGAATGTGTTTTTTGGGTTTAATTTAACAAGTAACATAAATACTGGGTTTGAGATTAAGTTACGGATGTAGAGAGCAAGAACTCATGAACTCTTACATATACTTTTATATATCTGTTTACTAAAACTTATATAACTATATCACAATTTCTGCAATAATTAAAAAATGTTAACCCACAAATGTTTACTATTTGCTTTGGCCTATTTGGGGCTGAAATGAATCAATTCTGTACCTCACCCCTATCTCCACTAAGCTGATTTATGGGAATCAGCAGGTCTCTCTGCACAAGTAACAAACAACATGTTTATAATTAGTACTCTTGTTGAGTCAGCTGTTAAGTAGAGTTGTAGAGTAGACCCTTTAAACCATTCTTATCATTAATAAACTCAATGTGAGTTAATCTCTGTAGAGAAAACCTCTGTAGCAATAATTTTTGGTCTAATTTACTATAGTTAACCTTATAAGATTGACACTTGTTATGTCCAACAAGGTAAACTTGTGGAGTCCTATCACTCAGTTTTTTGGTAAAATTATAACTGAATTTGGTTGAATGTTGTTTTGGTTTTCATTTTCCCCTTTTGAGAAGTAATAATACTCTATAAGGAAAAGCACTTAACAATGACACAAAGACTGAGTAATTGATTATTAGCATTGGGTGAAGATAAAGATACTGTGTTGCTTTCAGTCCACATCCAATGAAAAGTACAGAGCTCAAGTTCATAATCACATTACACAAAATTACACATAATTATACCACCTGAAATAATGTGAGGGTAAATGGTAGCATAAAGGCTAATGTTGAGCAAAAATTGTGCAAATAGAGGGCAGCACAAGCCAAGAAAAAAAGGTATTATGTGAGTTGAGGTAAGTATCTTTTGGAAATATACTTTCAGTGTAGGAATTTGTTAACTATCTGAATAACAAAGGGTGGGTTTAAATGCTTACTATCAAGCATTGGTGTGCAAGGACAGCCTTGAAAAATGATATATTTCCATGTTGTCTGTATCTTGTCTGACTTTTTGTGTTTGAATTTTCTTGGTGAAATTTAATTTGATGAATCAAACTTTTGGTGATGAAGATTAAAACTGTAACTTTCTGAATACAATATGCTTTTTTCAAACTAAAAATTTATGTAGAAATGAGAGTACATATAATATATAGTAACAAATCTAAATGGGTTTTTTTACAGCCATTCCAACTTTTCTGACATGCATTGTGAATGATAATACATACTTACTAGAAATGTTGCATTTCGATGGTATGTTTTATTAATTCTCTCTGTCTCTAAGGCATAAATCAGAATTGTCTCCCATTTTCATTTTCTTTAAACAATATTTTTTGAAATAAAATGATCAAGAAGCTAAGTCTTGTGATTTTTAAGCTTTATTTACATGCACACTTAGAAATGTTTGGAAATACAAAACAAGTTATCCTTATATTACATTTGATATGTGAGACTACAAATAATTTGTAATGAATCTTCAAATTTTGAGTCTGAATCACTGTCCTCAAATAGTCTTTTTTGCCATAGTATATGGCATTACCATGGACATCATCATTTTCATCTTCATTATCTACTGCAGCAGCATTTGTGAGGTAATTTTTTTAATGCCAGACTGAATCAAGACCAGATCAATGATATCCCAGTCCTTTTTTATCCATCAGGCACTGAGCAATAGGTCTGGTTTCTTCTGGTTACCTGATGGTGTAAACACATGTGCTCCAGAGTAGAACTACTCATTCCACTTTTGGAATGTTCATCACTTGCAATTGGCCTGTTATGTCCCCAGGAATGATGACAAGATCTGTGTGATTCTCACCCAGGATATCCTTGATGCATCAAAGATTGAAATATTACACTTCCCACATTCCCAAGGAATTTAACTTTGCTTGAGGAATTTTATATTTTCTTGTTGGCTTTCCTGATTGAAAAGGCGAGGTCCATCCGTATTCCTTTATTTGTGACCAAGGAAAGTGAACATATTGCATGGATTAAATGAAAAAATAAGTCATGAGGAAATGCAACTTTACATACGGGAATATGATCATCCTGATAGCTTTTCCTCAAATGAGTGTAATTTTACTTCATTATTTCTATTCCTATACATGTCATTCTATGTCACCTGAAAGCATTGAGGATCAGCATACAACATTTCTCCGAGGGGACTCTGCACCACAAACTATGCAATTAGTCTTAAGTCAAACCTTCATCCATCCAGCCTTTTGCATGTGTACAAACAATTAAACCTTGTGGCCATGTAACCACACAACCGACTCAAAAATATATTCCATAACTTTTCTATATTGGACCTGGCTCCTAGATCTGAAAGTATTTGTTGAGGCCTGTCTTAATATGTCCATATAGAAGGTGGTGTTTACATTGTGTTCATTGCTTCTTCACATGCTTGGTCTTATTTGATTATAACTTGCCATACATGTAGGATTCTAGTTCCTTATTTTTAATATGTATACCTAGACATTAATGTTTAGTTCTTGTTCATTACTTCTTCACTTGTACACATGAAAGATAATGCTTAGTCTTGGTTACTTATTCTTTGTCATGTACACATCCATGTTAATCTTTAGTTGTAGTTCTTACTCCTTAACATGTCTACACAGAAGATAATGTTTTTATATAGTTCATTACTCCTTACCATTCATCACTGGAATATGAGTTAAAGTTGACAATAGTTTAATGTTTACTGATCATTTTATAAGTAAATAATGTAGTGCCCCAAGACAGTCTTGAATGCACTAGAGAGCAAATAGACCCCTCTGACTTCCCTGGTCTTTATGGGCTGAACCTCAGAACCAGATAAAAGTTTCAGTTGCTTTTCTCATTGCTGTGTTTTGTTCCAGTTTTGTATGGTCACGAAATCCACCATC
Organism: Limulus polyphemus; assembly: GCF_000517525.1. Taxonomy (NCBI): domain Eukaryota; kingdom Metazoa; phylum Arthropoda; class Merostomata; order Xiphosura; family Limulidae; genus Limulus; species Limulus polyphemus. Next base: position 83,172 of record NW_013665672.1, on the reverse strand, counting down.
TAATTGCCGTTGCTCATTATTTGTGACTACTGTATATAAAAATATTAAGAATTTTAATACTTTAGCTTTTTACACACAATTATGTAAAGGTACACTTATAGAAATTAATTGATTGAAAAACGTGTTGTTTTGTATGTAGCTTTTTGTCATAAATTTTGCATTTATTGTTTTAAAACCTAGTTTATCTTTATACTCTATGACTTTCTTTTGCATGAAGGTTAATGGAATTGATCTAAAATATGCCAACCATGATGATGCAGTGAACATCCTTAGGTCAGCGGGTGATTCAGTTTGTCTTGTTGTTCGTCATCATAGAGCAGCTAGTCCTTTTTTATCCCGAAGCTGTGAGTATTGCAGGTTATTCAGATGCCAGGTTAAATAAGTTAACCTAACATAACATTTTGGGACAACATCAGACCTATTGGTCCATCTTGGTTGTTCCATCCTTTAAACTAAATTAAAATAATTAAAAAAAATCTTAAACCAGCCCTTATCATTCATATACTTATAAAGTTTTCTCTTAAATCGCTTAAATTGACTGCCTCTACAACATCCAAAAGCAACCCATTACAAAAGCCAACCACCCTGTTAGAAAAATATAACTGTCTTATCTGAAGATGACTCTTACCTTGCCAAAATTTATATTTGTGTCCCCTAGTCCTACTATTCTCACTGTTAAATATGAAAAAAGATGATGTATCAACACTATCAATTCCTCCCTAACTCTTCTTTTTTCAAAAGAAAATTTGAGATATTTTACAATCTCTTCATATGACAATCCTTCCATCCCAAGAACCCTTCTCTGAACCCTTTCCAACAATTCAGTGTCCTTCCTAAGGTAAGGAGCCCAAGATTGAACACAATATTCCAATTGTGGCCTAACCAATGACCTGTACAATGGAATTATAACCTCTTTAGACTTCTGTTCAATATTTCTGTAGATACAACCTAAAGTTCTATTTGCTTTACCACTAGCAACAGCACATTGCTTGGATGGTTTTAGAGACTGATCAACTATTATACCAAGATCCCTTCCTTTATAACACTGTTAGGGTTATTCCCATCCAAATTATACTTATAATTCAAAATTATGATAATCCACATGCATCTTGCATTTAATATAATTAAAACTCCTCTGCCATTTATTTGCCCAATTCAAATTACAGACCAGTTAATAAACAAACTGGTCATTTCATGAAATATTTAAACAGATAATTACAGACCAGTTAATAAACAAACTGGTCATTTCATGAAATATTTAAACAGATAATTACAGACCAGTTAATAAACAAA
>NW_013665672.1:59729-81092 GCF_000517525.1 Limulus polyphemus | reverse complement strand
TACATGGAAAGTAAGGTTTATGTCTAGTTCACTACTCCATACCATGTGTACATGGAAAGTAAGGTTTATATCTAGTTCATTACTCCTTACTGTGTCCACATGGAAGATAATTCTTAGTCTTAGTTGATTATACCTTACATGTATTCATCCTTATTAAAGTTTGATTCTAGTTCTTACTCCTTCACATGTCCACAAAGAAGATATTGTTGTGACATTGTTCATTGTAGTTAATGTTTTGCCATAGTTACTTCCTCTTTACCATGTCCCGATTAGAATACTGTGTTTGGTCACGTTTTACTGATCCTTTCCATATACACAACAGTTGATGTTTAGAAATAGTTGCTTATTCATAACGCTTATACTTAGATGTTAATGTTTATTTATAGTTCATTATTTCTTCACATATATCACACATATTATGTTTTTTAGTCATAGTTCCTTACTCCCTATGTCACTTGGAAGGTAATGTTTCATCCTAGTTCATTACTTCTGAACATGTACACTTAGCAGGTACTGTTTAGTCATAGTTAATTACTCCATAATGTGTACGGATAGTAGTTGATGTTTCAGTCTAGTTCCTCTCTAGCATATATACTTTGACATTCAATTTTAGTTCTTTTTCTTTACCCATTAATATGTACATATAGGAGATATTTCAATATTGTTTATTCTTCCTTAACTTGCAACACTTTAACAATGATTGATAGACTTCATTCATTACTCCTTAATATGTTCATTTAATGATTAATGTTTTGTCATTGTTTTTTACTACATATTTTCAACTCATGGATGATAGTCTTTAGTTCTCTTCTGTTACTCCATGACAAGTCACATACAAACAATACAATTTTGATATAGTTCATAACTTCTTAGCACTTACTATGGAGAATCCTCCCTGATTGTGACCTGAAAGTGAGTGCTGAAACATGAGTCCATCTGTGCTGAGATGTGAGGCAAGGGTGATTCCAGGGTGTCGTATGGACTGCTCTAATCTGTCTCAATACATACAATCTCCAAATGGATTTTGGACACACCTTTCACCCACTCTCTTTTTTACTTTGCCAACTTTTGCAAGGACACGACCTCACTGCTTTTGCTTGCAGAGTTGATATTTCTGAATATCCAATTGTGATATATCACCCATTAACCCTATTCCCACAGCTAGCGATAGGCACATCAGATCTGATGGTTGGGCGGTGGTTTCATAAATATCCTTATTTTGTGTCCACTGCTGTACCCTCCTCCTGTGACTGGCTTGAGCTTTTAGTGTCTGATGGTTGAGGAGCTGTGCACAGGTACTTTTCACACATGCTTTCTCCAACAGCTGGTATTGACCTGTATAGTTTGGTAGTCAAGGGGGTGAGCACACTTTGTACAGTCTGAACATGTCCCAAACTTACTACACTGATTGACCTTCTGACAGCTTGTGTGCAAGCTCTCAGGCGGTCATGTACTTTTCTTGCCTGTACCTATCCTTCACTTGGAAGAAAAATATAGCTGATTGAGGTGAGTTGCAGTCTCAGAAAGATACTCCCATATGGAGCCCCTGCCAGAGGGTGTTTCACCCCATGGACTTTGTTTTGGCACTCTTGAAAGGAGACTCATCTAGGTAATTTCTGCATTGGTCCCTTCATCATCTTAGCATGGGATTCTAGCTAATCTGTGCATGGAGGTGAGTCATCGTATCTGAAGTTAACATTTTCTTTACCCAAAAATGTATTGTTGCGCTCTTCTTGTTTGACTTGTCAAAAAATGAGGACTTTCACATGTGAATGTAGAAGGAGCATTTACACAAGGAGGTGTGTTGTAGTACTGTTGATGGAGAGTTTTGCTGCATGATACGTCATCACACAGTAGCACAAGTTCAGTTGAATTTTAGGTAGGAGTTTCACAAGGCTGATAGCTTGCAAGTCTCTTAGGCAAAATAGTGCAACCTCAAGATAAAAATTGCTAAACTGTGCACAGAGGTGAGTATCTATTGGAAATGCATTTTCAGGTAAGGAAAATGTTAACATTCAGAAAACTATGGTGTACAGTCTTTACTTTTCAAAATATTAACTTTATATCACTATCATTCAAGGAACCAAGTAAAAGTAAATATTGTTGACTTTGCCACATCCTTTGTGTGTGTGTGTTGATGGCTACTACACATGTATCATAATTGTGGATGGATATCAGAATGATCATACCCGCATTTTGTATTCAGACTCATAAATTGGGAATATTTCATACAATGTAGTGCTCTTAATATAATGGAGTCATACAACATAGTTTAATCTTTATAATACACTGTGTATTTTTCATACTTTCTTTAACAAATGGTGATTCATACAAAAGTTTAGTATGTATTGTGACCAAAAACATTATCTGCTACAGATACTGTGCAAGATAAAAATTAGAATATCCAGGTAGAAAAAAAAGTTACATGCTAATTATTTTTTCTATGCATGTTGACTTTGTGACAGTGTACAGTGAAATAATTGTTGGGCTTTTACAGATATTGAATGCTTGTCTCGGAAATTTTAACCAGTAAACTAATTTAATAAAACTGTTCATTACTACATGATTTTTTATATGGTAAGCTTACAAATTGAAGATTGTTATGACTGGAAGCTCATTATATTAAGATTTTGGCCATAGTGATTTTGACATTGTATGCCTTCAGACATCATTGTATTGTAACAACCCAGCCTAACCCTAGGCATCTGTCAGTTTAGTCATCAACGCTTGTCATGTTTAACAATGCATCATAGAAGTTGACAGAACTCTTCTTAATAGATCACAAAACCTGTAATAGTTACCAACAATGTAAATGCTTCCTCCAACAACACTAAAGGCTCATGTATTTGATGTTGCTGAAATGGTTTTTTGGTGGTGGTGGGGTTCTTTTGGATTATTCAGTAAACAAATGCATTACTAGTCCACTAAATTATAAACAAAGTATTTTATTTCTTCAAGTTCTACACTAACATTATTTCATGTACCTAATGATAGATCTAGCTTCACAAATAAATAATGCCTTTGCATAGATTCCATTTACTTACTAATTTTGATATGGTACATTATTTCTGCTTACATAAATAGCTATTTTCATCCATTATTCCCTTCTGTATGTAAATAAAAAAAGCATTCCACAAGTCTTCTGCATCCCCTCTATTGGAAACGACTCATTCCAATGTGTGTCTTTCATGCAAATCATCATGTGACAACCCTCTACCAATGAGAGTGCCACACACACTCGTTACGCATGTGACTCCCTCTGTTCAATTCTACCAGACTGTCACTTCTCATTTGTAAGTACTCATGTTCTTACGTTTAGTTTGTGCTCTCTTCCAGTGTTTTATTATAATATTCTTCTGTATTAATTTGTACTAATTTCACTCAATGAGTTTACTCCTTATTATACAATAGTGATATTTGTAACTTGTTGAGTTATTTCAAAGTGGAATTATTTTATATTTCTATCTAGTTACGGAACTTATTTAATTATTACTTCATTACAGAAATCTTTTATTGTTTCTACCAACACAGTAGTGTTTGGTTATTCATTTTACGTTATGAATTTTCCTTTACCACTTCAGAGGTTATATGTTCTATTAGCACTTTACACAAGCTTCAGGTCACAGTACTCCGTGGGAAGACTTTCAGCTTTACTTCGTCGGGAGATTGATTGTTCTATGAATTGACAATCATTTGGCTTTGCCTCAAATTTGGGGGCCCACACATTTGCAATACATTTTGTTGACTTTGGAAAGATAAGACGTTATACTTTATTGCTAATATTATTATCTATCGGTATTTGGGTTCCCTAACATAAGTTTAATTTGATTGATTAATACTCATATTCAAATTTAGGTTAGCCATTAGTCTATAACTAATTTCACTATAATGTTGTTCTTCCTATTCCCTTGGTTTGTGTGGAACCCTTGAGCTGGGATCCACACAAACTTATCCCAATATTGTACATACTTATTGTTTGTTTAAGTATTTCTTTAAGAGCTTAGTGATATTTTTGTTATGTATTGTTCAATTAGGCTTTTTAAATGTTTATTTTCAGTTTACTTGTAGTTCTACTTCCGCATTAATCTGTAACTAGGTGAAATATATTGTTTGGTTAGGCTTAATAAGTGTCTGTTAATTTCAGTTTCCCCATAGTTCTTTTTATGGGTTTATCAATATTTAGGTTATTTATCTTTTCTTCAACACAGAACATCACATGCATCTGTTTATTTCGCGACACAATTTCTTACCATTAATTTCATTTAATTTATTCTTTATACTCTTGTCTTTAATTTTATATAACTTATACTTTCTACTTCTTACCATTAATTTCATTTGTGAGGGCCCCTGGTGGCCAGGGCTCACTCTACCTGCTCCCAGTATTGCTCGTCTTCCTCCTATAACAGTGGAACCCTTTTTCAGACAACCTATATTTTCAGTTTTCCTCCACCTTCTCATGGAGTACATTCCAGGCCTCTACTGCAGAATGTGCCAGGCCTATCTACATTATTTTGACACATTTCTTTCCCTTACTCCTCTTCTTTGTTTGTTATATTTCCCTTCCACCCTTATCCATTGGGTTTAGATTGTGATTTGATTGGCCTTTTCTTTCTTGTACCCTTCTTTCCATCTTCACTCCTAACCTGCACCTCCCTTTTTCCATGCATGACTACCCTGCTGTTAGTTAGAGGTACTTCGTCAGTTGAGCACTAGAGCACTGGTTCATTTCCCATTCTCTGCTTTTCTTTCTTGTTGGGGTACTGTCATTCACCTGTTGCAATCCTTCACTTTTTCATGAGACTGTGACTGGGTAGGTTACCTTTTCTTATATATACCTCTTCTTTTTGAGAGGCATGTCCCTCTTTTTCTTAATGAATCCCACTTTGTGGCTAGTTGTGCCTGATCAGGTATTCTTTAATCTTTAAAATACACATTGTTCAGCCATGTCGTCTTGCTTATTATGTTCCATAAAAAAATTATTCATATTAGTAAATGATGTACAGTATGTATTAAAATACTAAAATGGAAAGTGAAATATGACAAAGTGACATTAGGTGAGTAAATGGCATTGAATGACCAGAGTTGATTCTTAATGTGTGTGTGTCTGTTTATTGGCATGTATAAATATAAAAGAGATATAATGTAAGTGTGATTGGTCAAAATATATCATCATAATTGTTTATGTGGTGGTCTGGGAGATAAAATTTACAGTGAACTACTCAGTGTGGGATCCTTTGTGGCACAAGAGTTCTTAATATTTTCATTGGTTATGTTTGTGTATGGGTTTATTGATTTAGGTGTTCTGAATAGGAATTACATTGTACAGTAAAGAGGTTTTCTACTTTTTCATACTCTTTAGTTCAATGAAGATCTGGAATAGAATAAAATGTGTTTGTTTTATAAGGCTTCTCTAATCCAGTATCTGCAGCTGTATGTTTAGTGCAGAAGAGTAGTGTGATGAGAGTATTTTGTCTACATGTGCACAAAAAAAGCCCATAAAAGTCTAACTACATTATACCCACATCCACAATGTTTATTAACAATAAGCTGTACCATTGTATTTATATCAGATTTGAGAAAAATCAATATCTAGAAAAGTGACTTGTAAAACGAGAGATATGAAGACTGTTGTTGTAATAATACTGTTTGTGTAAAAAAGCTTAAGACTTGTTTGGTGCAAATCTAAAATTATTGATAGAATGAAGAACATTGATGTTTCAGAAATTTCCAAATTATTTAGCATAAATGCTTAAAAAATAGTTAATATTTTTAGCCCAAGGTCTTCAGCTAAAACTTAATATTAAGAGATATAAAGGAATGTAATCCAAAGAGCAACAATGAAAAAATGAAAATGGAACAAACAGCTACAGAATAATATAATGAATGCCATAAACCTAACTGCTGTGCAAGTATAGTTGAATATTTTTCATTAAAGGCAGCCCATTAACTTTAACCTGATTATATCAGTTAAATATTTATTTTTGGTGGAGTTCATATTCTGTTAAAATCAGTAAATTAGGTCCTTGAAAATGACAGTAACTAAGGTCGTGGGAATCCCTGGAATTTATTTTTAATTAGCTTGTGTAAGTCATGAGTACACATTGTTCTTATGCTGCCTTACGTTTTCAAATGTAACATCATGAAATATTTTTCCCAATGTCCTGTGTTACTTCCCATAATTCAGCCAAGTTGTTTAACTGCTATGTGCCCTTTTCAGTTTCCATACAATGTTAATATTCATATTGAAATTTTTTGCAGGAAGTTAAATACATGACCTGCCTAACAAGTTTTGTTACTTAAGGAATGATGTGATAGATAAGAATTTACTTGTATCTGTCAGTAGTCAGGATGCCATTAATTCTGTGTACTTCTCAACACCATTGGCTGAGTTGGAACCCACACTTGTGTTGGTCTTCCAGCATGTTTCCTTATAGGTGTTATACATATACCTTGGTACTCTTCTCCTCTCTGCCATTGAACAAATTATTGTTGATTGTTGTTAAACAAATTGAAATTGGATTCATCTGTAAAGAGCATCCTATTCCAGCTCTGCTCATTGTAATGTTTGAAGTATCATGCTCATTACAGCCTTTTATCTCTCCCAAACAGTGGATTTTGAACAACAATACATCCATTGTGGTCATTCTGTGATAATGTGTATCTTACTGTTCTGGAAGTAACATTCACACACCTGTACTCAGGAATGTCGAGAGCCAGCATGGGCCTTGGGGCAAACATCCTTTCTTTCTCTCTTTTTTTAATATTTTCAAGAATTTATTAAAAATTAGATCCTAAATTAGGACAGCAACGAGCTCATAAACCAGACAAAATCATAACAGCAGCCGTTTTCACCTCACAGTATAAGCGTAAAAACGTTAATAAAGAAATATCAAATATCTATTAAATCTATAAAGTAACAAATACAAATTAATTATTACTCAAGAAATGTATCAAGAAAGATGCTTAACAGCATAACCCCCCTCCTTGGAAAGTTTGGGCATTGTACCTCAGTTGCTTTTATTATCAACAGTAATAGTTCACATACCCTCAGAGGTTACATACACTTTGTACTGAAACATGAACTTTTGCCTCAGTCTGTCATGTGGAGTAGCATTCATTAGCCAAAAACATTGATTTCTACACATTTATTATGTGGCCTTTGTTTTGTGATAACAATGAGTACATTTATCACATTATTTCTGGAAATTATATTACAGCCTGTACTTTTATAGGTATTATGCTGGTGTGGCACTGTCTGATTGGCAGGGTGAGTCAATCATTGTAAATACATCAACACATGGTAACTCTATTGTAACTTATTTTCATGCAATATAGGAGGGGATCCCATAGTAATTACATTTTATTCACTGTTTACATAACTATTTCCAATACTGAATATATTTATACATATCTTATATAGCCAATTTGATTATTTTCAGATTCCCCCAACTGTCACCAGGATACTTCTGAACTATTTTAATTGGGATAAAGAAAAGCTGTATGAAAGGTAAATTACCTATATAGGAAAAATATATTTCAGCTTACAGAGACTGTACTTAAACCATTGACTGTTGATTCGCCATATAGGGTATGGTCTGCCTCCAGTAGGTGAATGCAAGTGTGATGTATACAATGTACATAACAAAAATTCTGTGTGCTTAGCAGCCACAGTCAAAGGGTTAAATCATATTTATTTGAGTTTGAGCATTAAAGATACAAGGTAGTTTGGTGATACAGGTAACCAGTAACCTTCAAACAGAATACATTGGACTGTTCTCTAACCTCTGTAAGCTGTAGAATTGTTTTAAAGGAAATCTGAAGATAAAATTTCACATCCAGTTTGAACAATATTAACAAAGTCATAACATTCTACTCTGCTACTTTGTTATTGAATTGTATCTTCTAGTCATTTATATATAAGTATCTATTTATAAATAGCTTATAATTCTAAATTATTTCTATCCTGTAAAAAACAAACATGTAGAATCATTATTGTAATAGACTATGAAGCTGGCAGTTGTCCTAGTGCTGATTGTTGTAAATATCAGATATTACATGTCTTGAGCTTCTTACAATTTTAATGTATATTGAATGAATTTATATGTTTTTTTTCAATACAGAAATCTGCTTTTAAGTATTTTTTTTCTACCAATCCCTACACAGTTGGCCTAAAAAATAACTTAAAACAAGTTAATCTCATTGACTCTTCTCAAATAATTTAGAACCTATTGGAAAATATTTTAAGTCACATGAACATTGATTTTGAAATAACAACTATTTATAGGTATTATGATGGTGACCAGGAGCGACTTTTTAAGGAAGCTCACATTGTTAGTCCCTACAAAAGACCAGCAAAGAAATCATACAAGGTTAGAAGTTGAAAGCTTTTTAATGCACTTTTTTTAGAATAATGTAGTACTTATTTAACTTCTTTCATTACAAAGCTCTTAACCACTCAGTAAGTTGATCAACTAATTATGAGAAAAATGCTGAAAATATTGCAGAATTAATAGTTAGAGTAAAAGATCCTAATACCCTAAAATTGAAACTTTTTGGGTAATAGTAGAGTTTCAATTATAAGAAAGCAGTAGTAGAACAACTTATACAATGAAAGAACAATGTTTTACTTTAAGTATGAAGAAGTAAGACTTCTTTATGAATTACAGTTTAATCAACAATTTCTTGATAATGTTTTGAATAAATCTACATGTAGAATGTCAAGGATTTTATTAAGCTACACTAATACATTACAGAACTAATTTACAACATACTCATATCTTTCAGGAATCATTGTCACATCTACTTGGAATGAAAATAGAACTATGATAAAATCAGTACTCTTATTCCTAATTAATCATTATCTCCAAAATATAAATACACAAATTAAAAAATCTTAACTGGGATACTACTTCGTTAAGCCTAAATTTATATTTTCTATTGAAAACTAGTCAAGAGCTTTCACAACATAAAATTTGATTTGAAAAGTGACTTAAATTCCAGTTAAAAATTTAAGGAAATAAAGACTTATTATTTGTAATTAATGAACCAAAATTAAAAACATGTGGAACAGATATTCAACAATTTTGTGAATTTGTCATAAATGTACTTATTAATTAGAAGTTAGTAGCTCATCTATATGGAATTCTTTATCTTAATTTTGTGCATATTATGTAACATTTTCATTTCACTGTTGATTATGTGTTTTTATTTATGTTTCATTACAATGTTTAGTGGTACTATCTTTACCGGTTTTGGGTGAGGAAAAAAGAAGTGTTAAAAGGCTTGATAATTATTTTGTTTCAAGCACAGTAACGCTCATTCTGTCATCAGATATTAATACCTGTTGTAGTAGGGATACGTTTAATGGTAAATAAGTGTCATATTATAAAGGTTTGAACAAATTGAAAAAAATATAGGTGTCTCTTATATGTTTGAATATATTTGGACAATCAGTTATGCTTTATCCTTAATACTTCTACAAATAGACATCATGTAGTTACTATATAGATGTCATGGCACTTGTACTTTTTCCAACGTAAGATACTGTATTTCTTGCAGTTTTTGCCCTACTATTCATGTAGGTCAGACTGACTGCTAACTAGGAGACAGTTTCAAATATGTATTACTATGCAAATCGGGAATACTGAAAATCCTATATTTTCTCTTCTATCAAATGGATATGCTGTTTGTGATATTCATGTTATAACTCTTAAACTATTAAAGAAAACAAGGCTAACCAAGATCACAAGAATGTTGCATATATTATCTCCATGTGGCTTCAACTTTTCCTTTATTTAATTTTTCTTTTATTTTGGTCTTTTCTTTATTTATTTATACTTTATAATATTTTTTTCATTTGTATTCTTTTTAAATTCCATTTCTTAACTTTTTTTATTATTTGCTTACATTTTATTGTTTTATTTTTTTCCAGTATTATTCATTATTATTGTCTTTTTTTTGTTTCAGTATACTTTCACTTCCATTTCCTGTTGGTTCCTACCAACCTGAAAGTTTATTCATTTTCTTCTGTCCTTGTATTTCTATACTCTTGCACTCTCTTCCTGTTGGCTCTGTTCTAAGCAGAACACTAGACATAGCAAGATGGTTAGTCTGCCTGGATTGTGAATCGAGAATTCATGGTTCATGATCTTTTGCTACAAAAACATGCTCTGGTCAAATCCTACTGATTGATCAGACAAGAGCAGTCCAAAAGTTTTTGGGTTCAAATCTGTGCAATACCATAAAATAGTTCTCACACATAGAGCAACAATCAATCCTTTTAGTATGGATGGTGGGTAGTAAGGTGCTGTTGACTAGCTGTCTTCTGTCTAGTTAGTCAGCTAAATCCCCGTCCCACCAAACATGCTCACCCTTTCAGCCGTGGGAGTGTTATAATGTGGCAGTCAATCCCAATATTCATTTGTAAAAGAGTAGCTCAAGAGTTGGCGGTGGGTGGTGATGACTAGCTGCCTTCCCTCTAGTCTTACACTGCTAAATTAGGGACGGCTATCGCATATAGCCCTCATGTAGCTTTGCACAAAATTCAAAAACAAACAAACTAGGGACCACTTTGAACTGATAACTCTCATATAGCTTTGTGTGAAATTTTATATCAAATTTCTAACAAAGAAATTGATGTTTATTTCTGTATATCTTAATGCACCTCTACTTTGAACCAAATGTTAACAATTTTATAGTACCATATTTTATCACACTGTTGATACATTTGTTTGTTATTTGTATTTTTAATACCTGGATATTTAAATATTGCTTTTTTCTTTCTGAAAGATATAGTAATTTGTCAGTGGTGAAAAATTACATGACATAATACATTTAAGTCTGTATGAAAATAAAAGCATGGTCTTTAATAAAGGCCATTTCCTTCCCTATTTATTATTCTGTTGCAGTTTTTCTTTTAGTTATGGTTAATACATTAATAAAATTAATATAATTAATTCATGTAGGGCTTGATTATAACATCTGGGCCACTAGAGTCAGAAGTTTAATACTATTACAATGCTAAACAATGAGGCCTAAAGTGACACATTGTGCTGACATGTAACCTACCTGACAATGATTTTCATAAAAATTATGTTGAATCATCGTAACAAAACATGATTTTAAATTATGAAAGAGAGTGTTTTAACAAATACAGCAGACATTCTTGCTTCCAGGTAGTGTCTTTATATTGAAAAAATCTTTTTACTAATAATAACCATATCAAGTCGATAGGGTAAAAGTCTTAAGGTAAGTTTGGTAGAAGACAAAATGTGCAGCAAATTTGAATAGTTGAAAATAGCAAATTAATAAAGTTTTATTAGTAACTTAAGTTTATTTTTTCATGAAATTTCAATGCTGAGATATACTGAGAAAGTAACAACACTCAGATATAGTAATGTAACCTAGAGCTTTGGAGGCTAACCTAGATTTAATTTGATCTGTATTTGGAGCTAAGCATAAATCTAAAGCCACCTGTGAATACATTATGATCTGTTTTAGGTCTAAGTCTAAATCTAGTGCTTGGATTGTTTGAATCCATAGATCTATGCACCAAGAGATACTTCTATCTTAGCAATCATACTGAACATAAAGCATTATATAACTTGATCTCTAACTTTCACATTTCAGTCTGTATTACTAATGCCTATATTGAGGCTATCTGATTAGCATAAAACAGTACAACCTTCTCTCACCCAAAGCTATCTCGACCTTGATTTGCCCTCGAAGCGTTGCTAAAATTTTCAACAGCACACTAGTCTATTATACCCCTTCATTTTTGTGCCACTGCAGCAGCATGTGCTGAACATGTGACTAGCCTCCAACAATCATACTGTGCCATCTATACTAGTGCACGTAGCTCTCTATACCATTGCAACACAATCTTCACTATCTCGATTGGCATTTTACTGTATAGTCTTGTTTTAACTTGTTCTCCACATGACAACAAAACTTTGATTGTACTTGATCACAAATTTATATTAGTTTCAACTTCAAGTTTCGACTTAATGTGTTTGATTTCCATTGTTTCTACTCGTTTGTTTTATAAATGTTTCTGTTTTCTGAATTATACTTTGTTCCTTTGAATTAGAGATTTAGTATGACAGATGATAAAATTCCCACCATACTTAGACAATGGTTCTGACACTAGTCCCCAGATCTCAGGGTCGATGATGTCTGGTAAGGAAGCACAGATTTTTGTTCCCAGGGAGTTTGTGTCTTACATTCTGATGGTGATGTTTTCCTTTCAAGTTACGATTCTTGTGCAAAGGGATATAACTACAGTCTGGAAAGTTTTTTTCTACAGTACTTTCCACCTGATACCATGCCTCCTTGTAATCTGCTGGATTAGGTATTGTTCTGTTTCCCAGGAGATCTGTGGTAAGTTTTTCAGTATGTATTTCTCACTCCTTGTAGGCATATTCATGTTTCAAAACATACTTACCTCTGCTGACACTAAAGCTATTTATTGATCTCCAGGGTTTCCACTGTTTGCCCATCTAAGCATTGAAAATACTTGCTTCAGTTTTTTATACCCAACTCCACTGGCCTTGGCAAATTCTAATTTGCAAATTTTTCATAGTTTTCTCAGATTCATCTGATTTTCACAACTGAGGTATTTATCTTCGATCCAACTTTTGTTGGAAGCCTATCAATGTTCTCCTCATCAATTTAAGGACAAGTTGTGAATTTTGCTGACGTTTACCTCAGCCAGATTGTCTTCTTCAGTTCTTTCTCTGGTTTCCTGGCTGGTTTGTTGTTGGGATTTTTTGGGTAGAGATTTTTTGTTAAAAAGTGTTCATTTACCATCTTCTGTCCTCAGGGACTTATCGGAAGCTCCTTTTTCTCTGTCCCTTGTTGTTTGCTTAAGGTCCAGTGACATTAGAATTAAGATTTGATTCAGATTGTTTACATTCTTCTTTATCATATTTGACTTCTCGCCTTTCTGATGCTAATTTGGCACATAGTTTTCCTGACCCTCTCCTTCGGTTCCCAGGTCTATTGGTTCCTATAATAGAGTCCATTCATATTCTTGAGGATTTTCGGCTGAGACTGACTGTTGACAACAGCGTCAGTGTCTTTCCCATGAGCGAAGGAGCAGTGGGACCAATTTCTGGACATGCAGAGTTCTTTCACCAGGAATCCATGGGTATTCCGTGCTCTGGATTCAGGGTTGGTCATTCAATTTACATCACCTCCACCTTTATATGCACAACCTGTTGATTTGTCACCTCCGACATTTTCACGATGAGTCGAGCTTCTTTCCCAGGCTATAAGAGAGTTGTTGGTCAAAAGGGCAGTAGAGATGCTTGATCCAGTTCTTCTGCAATTTTATTCCCATTTATTTGTTGTACTCAAGAAGACAGGAGATTGGTGTCAAATCATTGTTCTGTCTCAACTCAACTAATTTTAGATCTTCCTTGTTGTACTATGGAATCCTTTCTTAACCTATGATGGCACTTTGCACCAGGTCTCTGGATGACCAAGTTCAATGTTACCAATGCTTATCTCCATATTCCCATAGCGGAATCGTCCCAGAGGTTTCTCAGATTTCTGCACAAGGGTCAGGTTCTGTAGCTAAGGGCTTTACCTTTTGGTTTTTTATCAGCACCTTATGTCTTCTGCAGAGTTGTTCAAGCTTTTTCTCCTCATATACATTCCTTGGACATGTACACACATCATTATAAGGATAACTGGCTTCTTCTGGCACCATCCCGTTAATTAGCAGAACAACACTTTCAGGTTCCCCTTTTAGAAATCACAAAAGCAGGCTTCCTTATCAGATTGGAGAAATCTATTCTGTCACCGAAGCAATATCTCGTCTATCTTGGTGTGTTTTTCAATACTCTTAAGTCTTACTCAACCAACCCTCTATCAGGCTTCAAACCATAGAAAGAACCATCAGGCTTTTACTTATGTTTCCTACTGCACAGATGGTTCTCTCTCTTTTGGAGATGCGGGCATCCCTCAAGCCTCTCTTTCTTCTGCAATGAGCACATATGAGGTCCCTTCAGTGATCACTGCATGATTAATGAATCATGCATTCCGATCCTTTGGATCATCCTCTCTCATTACTCAGGAGCAACATCGTCGATTGCGAATGTTGGTTGGATTGGAACAACACTACTATTAGGTTACCATACCATTCCACCACCTCGTCCCGAGATCCATCTGTTCACAGACGCATTTCTTTAGGGATGGGTAACTTATCTTCAAGGTCAGGAGTTTCAGGGTATTTGGCCAGAGGTCGAGTCTACCCTCCATATCAATGTTCTTGAACTCTTTGCAGTACACTGGGCAATGGTTCAAGCTCTGTCCCTCTTGAAGGGAAAAATTGTCATGATACATTATGACAATTCCACAGTGGTATCTCAGATTTCTCTTCAAGGAGGCAAACATTCTCAAGACCTTGTTTTTGTACTTTGGATCTTCTCCACTGGGCTCATTCTCATCGTATCAGTCTCTTATCATGTTCCAGGAATAATTAACTTAATTGAAGATCACTTGTCTTGATCCAACCAGATTCTTCCAACAGAATGGATGATACATCACAAGGTGTTTTGAATCCTCAATGCTATCAGGTCTACTCAAAACCCTTCATATTCTCTGACCCAAATGACCTTTTCAGTTACCAAATTGGTATTTTACAGTTGTTTTACATGCACTGTCTCATTCTCCCTCTGAGCCCTCAGCTCAATGTTCTTTGTTTCACCTTTCTTTGGAATTTTTTTTTATTCGCTTGTGGACATTGCCAGCTAGAGTTGTTTGCAATACCTGTGCATTGGTCTCTTTATCATTCCATATTTGTCTTGCTCTACCCCAATAGGTCTTTTCTGTCCAAGACTCTGACAGCTAGGGAAGGGGAAAGATCCCTCTCACTAATCCATTTGCCAGCTATTTCTCATTTTTATGACCACTCTGTTACTGACCGTTTATGTCCTGTTAAGGCCCTCAAGTGTTATGTAGCTTGTGCTAACTCATTTCAAGGTAGTAGGAATCAGTCACTCACACCTGCTTCTTTCTTTGAGAAGCTGCTCAAATGGGGTTTCTCATCAAGTTGGAGAAGTCCTTTACTACCCCCTTTCAGTATCTTATTCTATGGCATTCCTCTGTTTCCCGTGATCTTTCACCCACTATGCTCACTGGTTTGGTTTGTCAACTCATACATAATGTTTCTTCATGCAAAATTCGTCATCTAACTAAATCAAAACCACTGTCTTTTGGTATCTGGACAACTCCCAATACAGTTGTTGCTCTTTCTCTGCACAATATAGCTGTGTCTTCCTCCTGTGATGATTCTTCAGATTTCTGTTCGACTTTGTGTAGGGTAAGTCAACATATTATTATTTTTATCTTATTTCATTGATATACATCATATTTCAGGATCCCATCTGGTGGCGGGTGTTGTCTGGCCAGGTATGCTGAATTTTGTATCTTAACACTAAATCTGTATACTTCTATAATATTCACTGTGGAAATGGGGTGTTTCTGTAAGACCACCAGCCGCTTATCCTGTGGTGTGTATCTATCTATCTATATATTTTATTATTACTTTATCATACATAAAGTACTATCACTCATGGACTTCCTGAGTAAAGCAGATAGGGATTTTTGCTCTTCCCTACTGACCTATGATTCTTACAATCACACCCTTTCTGCTTTTCAAAATAGGGAGACAAAGATGCCCATTGCCATTGCATTGTCTCCAGTGTGTCGTTCCTGTGGACCACCCCAATGCACATCCCCCCCCCCTATTCTTCTAATGGAGCAAGAAGGTCCTTGCTATTTCCAGTTCCCAGTCACTAGAGTGATGGACCATGGTTTCCTCATGAGTGGGATTTGTATGGTAATTCAAACCTCCCAGTCAAGTGTACCCACTCTGTTAGAAGAGGCCTATTTTCGTTATTCGTCATATTATACCCTACCATAATATTCTCAATATAAAGCACTTCTCCCAGATGTTTTCTACCTGGATAAACTGCACTTACAATACTCAATACTAATGCAAGGCACTTTCCCTGGTTGTTTTTGCCCTGGCGGACTGCACTTGTTGATCTCTGAATACTTTTCATACAAGATATGAAACACACAATCTTATGCAAGACACTTCCCCTGGATGTTTTCTGCTTGGGTGGACTGCACTTGTTGATCTCTCATTCTGTGTCATGTTCTCATGCTCGTTACATATGTGAACGTCTTACATACTATTTGTTGCCCAAAGGCAGAATCTGTCTTACATGACATGGTGCCTGTCTATTAAGTTCTGCCCTATGTGCCTTACTTTGTTACCGGGTGAAGATCATACCTGTTCCAGAAGTAGTGTTATACCCCACAGGTGTGCCTCCTTTTATAATTGTGGCACACCTGTTCTTTCCTGGCCGTTTTTCTTCACTTGTTTAATTAGTTTTGTGCCTTCACTGGCCCCCTCCACTTTTGCAATGGGGAATTCTAGCTTTTGGGTTAGAAGAGGTAGTATTGTTTCGGAAGTTAAAATTTTTTAACACTGAAAATGTATTTCCGACAGGTACTTACCTCATTCACCCACTTCCAACCCTTCCTTCCCACTGATTTGCCGGTGTTTCTGGTTTGTACCTGTCAAATAAGAAAGTGAGGATTACTCTAGAATAGCAGAGGGAGTTTGTTGCACTAGTATAGAGAGTGCAGTATAATTGTTGGAGGGTAGTCACATGATCAGCACACATTGCTGCAATGGTGCAGAAAAGAAGGGTATAATAGACTGGTACATTGTTGAAAATTTTAGCAATGCTTAGAGGGCAAATCAAGTTCGAAATAGCTTTGGGTGAGAGGATGCAAGTACCTATTGGAAATACATTTTCAGTGTTAGAAAATGTTAACTTTATTGCTGCCTATGCTGATCTAGGTTTATTAGGACTAGAAATATATTAATAAACTCCTGATCACTTATGCTAGTATGCAAAATATAAATGCTATTTCAAGAACTTATAGTTCCCCTCACATGACTTTGATAAATAGCATTGGGACTGGCCTGTAAATTACATTAACTTTCAGTATATGACCAGTAAGATTTTGAATTCTGGTTGGATAGTGGTTTGTTTGGCAACTTAGTAATAAATCACCAAATGATTTACATATTAATAGACAGTATAAACCAAAGAAACCTGGCTTTTGTAATGATATTGGACTGCAAAATTTTAAATTCCTGATACAGAAACATCCATTCATAGTATGCATCCCTTTATACTGGCTCAAAATGACAATGTTATTTTATCTAGTATAAGATTACTGCAATATTTTTTGTGCTAGTCAGGCACATCCTTTGAGATATTTACATACCCACCATGATTTTAATGGGTATTTGGCACTGGGCATGCATCATTTTTGTGCCCTCTATATTCTTTGTAATAATTCTAAAAAAAATCGTTATTTTTATCATAAATACTTGAAAACTAGACAGCTAGAAAATAAAATTTTGAGATAAGATAATTAATCTTTAGATATGTTTGAATTTGTTGTGAAGTGTATTTCAATTAAAAAGGAATAGAGTTGAGAAAGTTTGTATGTTTAGTGTTTTATAAATAATGTATCATAGAGAAAGGCTTAATTGTAAGATTGTGTAAGCTTTATAACTTCTGTGATGATATTTGATATTTCACCCTTTCATAAATAACTAACATTCATTATGGAATATAATGTTACTTAAATATATACCGGCAATTTTTGTAAATTATTGTGCAAGTGTTCTGCATATGGTAGCAACATCCTTGTAGACAAATTTACAAAGTTTACATGTTACAATGCTGTGTTCTATTGGGCTTATACTGGCTTTGCCATGTTTCTCTGTTATGCCGTCATGGAGTGGGTTTCGTACATATTTCAAGAAGTAATGCAGAGCCTTATACAAATTAATATGAGTTGAGGTTTATCTCTTTTGAATATGCTTATTTGGAATATTTGTTGACCTGTACAATATCACTATTGTGGGATACTGCTTTAACATTTTATTGTGAATTAAAATTTTAGTATCTACATGATTCTAGATTTTTTTTTTATTCCTGTTTCATCTCATGCAGATGTGAGAAATCCTGTTCTTCTACCCTAGTAGCCAATAGTAGTCTTACAGTGAACTATGAAATCTAGCAGTGGGTCCAGACTTGCCTTGTTATGTAGTATGAATACCCATTTTGTTTTATTTGTATGCTTGTGGACTTGTATTTTGTTTGCTGAACATGTTTCAAATTACTTTTTGTATGACATTTCTGGAACCCTCTGTTTGCAGAAATTTGAATTTATCTGGCAGATGTCATTGTAACTGAATACCATATTTGATTAGGCTTAGATAAGAATAATGATTGTGTTAGAATTACTTAGGATCTTCTTTACAAGTAAGCATCAAAAATTTAAATTATGTTATAAAAGGTTGAAATATAGCAGCAAAAAATTACCAACACAGATTCAAATCCTGATTGGACAATAATTTGTGTGGCACTTTAGTACAAATCAGCTAATGGAGCTACAAATGAATAGACAATATACTTGAAAAGTCTGTAGAAAAGAAAAGAAAATGTTTTTTTTTATTAAACATTATTATATCATGAAAACCAATAACATCTTGCAGTTCAACCAACTACACTTACAAGTAATATGTTTGTCTGTATATTTGTATCTTTGGTTTAATGATTTGATTTGTTGACATATACCAAGTTATCCTGTGAAAATCCACTAAAAAAAGACCAAACAGGAGTATTTACGGCTTCAGATCTTTGTGATATGTGAAGTCTAATAATCTGGAGATGGTTATTAATAAAACCTATGATCAAAAAATGTAATGTTATGAAGGTATAAAATTATTTTTAAAAAATTACAAGAAAGCAATAAACAGGTAAAGGAAAAAAAAATACAAAAGAATTAACAGTTTCATAGCTTAAGAGCTGTGATTACTGAATGATTGCACAAAAACTTCTGAGATAATAAAATGTAAGCATTTAATGTAATTGACTTTATTTTCATTATATGTTAATTAGAACTAACAAATATTCATATGATTAGTAGTTTTTTGAGAAAATACAAATATTGTGTAAAAGGAGAAAAAATTAAATCTTGCCTGTCTTGTTTTGCATTTCCTAATCACAAGAGATTACTTTTATTTATCTATATTTTATGGAAGGGATAAACTTTGTAAATTTTGCTTCATTTGCATTACTTGGTTACAACTGGTTTTAATTTCAGCAAATAGCCACCAGGTCAGGTGTGGTAATGACAGAAGAATGTGAAATTTGTTTACGAGAACTGCCTGTGATGGTGAGTAATTAGATGAAAGATCATGTATTTAAACAACCCTAATACTAAGATACCTCAAAATCAGGAACACACCAAAAAAACTATGAATAACAAATCTCAGAGGTAAGTTTAGTAACTAGACAACAACCATAAAATAAACTAAAAATGAAAATCGAAAACACATCAACCACAATTACAAATTGAATCCCACTGTGGAACTTTTGCCAATCATGGATGTTGCAGAAATGCAAGTCTGAATATACTTTCAACTATCCATTCATTAAATTGACCAGATGAAGTAAAAACTATGCCATTTGTGTGCTTTAATCTGCAGAGTTCTCATAGTGGTAAAACAACTTCAGAAATTAAATATTTCTTATTTTACTGCTTAGATTCCAAATTTTAAAGATTGTAATTCCTATTTCACATCAATTAGGGTTGGCATCTCTGAAATCAGATAAAAGTCTCTTTAGAAAAGGAAAAATATTGTGTGTTTTGTTCAAGCCTTGTTATGCCATGGAAATTAGTAACATCTTGCAGTTCAACCAAATACACTAATATGAATGATGTGTTTTTTAGATTTGTATATATTATGTTTGGTTTTATTTTTCATTGGCTTATACTTACTATGTAACAAACACTGAAAACATAAAATGTGCTTCCAAAGAGCACTGTTATCAGAAATTATAAAGAAAAGAAGTATTTCATTCTACTTTTAAGCATTTACTGAATTTAGATGGTAAAAAAAAGAAGATAACATGAAAATGTTTAAAAAAAGCTCAAAATATATAAAATGAAGAGAAGAGTAAATTAGCTGTTTTTATTGATTATCTGGTTGGTAGTGATATAAAAGAAAGTTAATTACTTAGAAACAAATGAGGATTAGGACTTGCCACATTTAATGTTAATTTTTTACACAAACTTTTCATGATTTTAACCTTTGTTTCCCATTATCCTTGACATACTTTACAATTTTGAGATATTTCTTAATTGATCTTGTGACAGTGTATCCAAGTAAGTTATTGTTTGAAAGATATGTCTTGCAATTGATGAAGTGTTAGGGTTATTAATATGAACAACATGCTTATAGAGCTTATTCTTAGACTATATTTTGATGTACTAAAGTACATCTTCATCAGATCTGATGTTTTTATTAATTGCCAGAATTGATGTTCAGATAGGCCTCTTCAGTGTGGTTCTGGGTTCTCTTACTGGATGGTTGCTTCTATTTTATTCCTGATCTAATACTCTAGATCAGTGCTTCCCAGACTTCAGTCAATCGCATGCCACCTTCACAATTTTTGACACATCTGCATACCACCTGTACTACTGTTTACATTTTACTTAATTTTTTCTTTAAATCGACTCACTTTTTTATTTAAATAAATTTATTTTAAAAGGAAATTTCATAACACTAGGATAAATAGAAAATCAGTATCACTTACAATAATATTATTTTAATAAACATTATTTTTCTCCTGTCAAAATGACATTGTTATAACAAAGCGGACCAGATGATGCCTTTGAATAATAGACAATGTTTATTTGTCAGCAAATAATGTAATAACCGTGTTAAAATTAATTTTTTCTTATAATTTTTTCTAATACATATTAAAATAAATATATAACTATTAAGATGAAAAAGTTGTCCGCATACCACCTAAAATCATCTCGTGTACCACCAGAGGTACGCATACCAAACTTTAGGAAACACTGCTCTAGATGTTTCAGATCTTTTATCCCAAGCCTTTGTTGGGTTTATTTTTTTTACCCTGAATGTGAATTGAGATTTCAGAAATTATACTTGCCTCTCCACAGAACAGAGAACCAACACATAAGGCTACTGTGCACTGTACCAGTTTATGTTTCAATCAGCACTAGACCATACACCTCTACCAGTGGGAGAGTAACACATCTTCCATGCTCAGTACTTCCCTTGAGTACTGAGTGCATATCAAAACTCATTCTTTTCCTCAGCACTGCTGTGTTCACTCATTCTTTTTTCTTCAAGAATTGCAGAACATTTGCTCTCTTTATTTTCAACTGTTAGTTTCACATATGAAGTGTTATCTTTCTTACCTTCATTTTCTTGATTTTACTTAGTTT
>NW_013665672.1:39586-59719 GCF_000517525.1 Limulus polyphemus | reverse complement strand
AATTATTTCTTTTACCTCAGCTTCCACAAAAAGCAAAAAACATCCAACTCAAAATGAAAAATATATACTGGAGGTATTGTAATTTACCATCTGTCAGTGTTGCCTCAGGGAATACCTCCCTCCCTCTCTCTCTCCCAAAATCTGCATGAGATAACAGAATATGTTATGCCCATGTGCTCCTATTTCACGAGACACACACATGCGCGCGAGTAGCTCAAAGTAGCTCATGGGTAAAGTAATTCGATAGCATAATGTGAGCTTCATGTTTCTCAAGTGATTTACAATTTATAATGGCATGAATAGTAGTTACACAGTTCAAAGGGCAATAAAACAATAAAATTTAATTATGAATATATGTATACTGTTATGAGTTTAAAGCTACTTAGGATAAACAAATTTAGTTTCATGTTACATTTGAAGTCATTCTAGAAAAATAAAAGGGTAGTTTAGGTTTTTTTTGGGGGAAGGGGCTATAAGGTCTTTCAAATTGACCAACCATGTATAGAGTTAGGGTAGACAAAAATAAAGTTTTACTGAAAAAAACAAACTTTTGAAATTGTATTTAGGAGGTTTTATAAATTTGAGATCTTTGAGGTGACGAAAAGTATTTTTAATCTTAACATGAAAATCACCTTGCACATAGAATATATATATATTATTTGTATGTGAAAGACTTGCAATGTTTACTCAAAGACCACTGAATTTTGTTAGTAGTATCAAATCTATAAAGACTGAATGAATAAAAAGAGGTCACCTGGTCGTTCAAATTGACTGAGCCCGTGTTGAGAGAGTTAATCAACTTAGTTGTTTAGTCATGCAGTTTATTTAACAATTTAGTTGTTTCTTGCTTTATTTTATACAGTGATAATTTCACTGTAGTTTCTTAATTTGAACTTCACTCCTGTTGAACATGAATTCTGAATTTTATTTCACCACCACTATCTCAGTAGTGATGAATATTACAACATTTGAACCTGCTGTGTCTCAGACCACATGCCTTACACTTTCAGCTGTGAAGATCGCAGTTTTTCAATAGGATTTGGGGACTATCATGTGGTCGGCTGTTTCTTTCAAGCTCAGACCTGATATTTCTTTATCTGGTGAATCTGAGCAAGATTAAGATGATTTGGGTAGGGTTTTTTCTCACCTCCTTCCTTGACTGTGCAATCTCAATTTTCCACCTCTTGACACCCCTAGATTGTCATAAGCCTTCTTGAATATGGGGACACACTTAGGCCTCTTCCTTGGTATACCTAGTTTTCCTTTTTTCTCCAGATATTAGGGTCTATGCTGACCAAAA
Organism: Limulus polyphemus; assembly: GCF_000517525.1. Lineage (NCBI taxonomy): Eukaryota > Metazoa > Arthropoda > Merostomata > Xiphosura > Limulidae > Limulus > Limulus polyphemus. The sequence continues at coordinate 58,419 of NW_013665672.1, read as the reverse complement.
TTTCTAGTGCAATTAAATTTGGGGGGGACACCTCATGCCTTGACCCCCTCAAGTTCAGAATAATTTTTTGTTTTCATATCTTCATGTCGTGTTTTTTTCCATATTTAGACTTCCCAAATTTATGTCATGTATACTAGAATAAGGTTTGACTCTAATATTGTTTGGATACAGATAGTCTTCTGTGTCTTATACGTGCAGATTTCAGATGTTATATTGGCTGCATAACTTCCTTCTGTGGTCCCCATTTATTTATCCACTGGAACCCTTCCTCTCTATGTGACAATGACTTAGGATTAGAGATCTGTAACCTGTGGATACTGTTGGACCAAGAACAAAGTAGAACCAGTTAACAAACTAACAGAATCCAAAACCACATTGAAGAGCCATCTCTCTCAGGACCGTGCTTCTTGTACATCAATCCTGACTATTGAAAAAACTATTGACCTGGTGAAAATACATACAAGTACATTAAAACAGTGTGAGAACAAACTCACTAGGAAGGTTCTCCGTGTCAGTAAGAACTAACATGTAAATTTTTTTTCAATATAGTATACAAGATAATGAAAAACTTTATGATATTTACTTAAAAAACAATAGAATTTCTTCTATTACATAATTTTTTTTTTATAGGAGCACTTTGAGCACCTAATGTAATCAATTTCTACAATACCTAGTAGCTGATTAGCATTACTAGTGTTGTTAGTTTGTAAAATGATGTGACTTTTGTGCATTTTTATTTGTAGATGATGACAGGACTAGCATGTGGTCATCGATTCTGCTCTGAATGTTGGTCACAGTACCTTACGACTAAAATCATGGAAGAAGGAATGGGACAGGTAACCCACTATTTAGAAATTTTTATGTCGTATTCTGTGGGTCATGTAACTAGTTGCAGATTTTAAAAAAAATATTCAAACTAAGTAACATACAGTGGATTCACGTGCATTCTTGAAATTGGGAATTTCATTTAACAATTTGCTGGTCTGGAAATTCATGAGAGTATCTTGAAAAAGATTAGGAATTATTCTTTAACATGTTCTGTTGTAAATGTGGGAACCCTTATATCACTGTACAGTGATAGTCTCTTGCCACTTTTTTCTTCTGTAATCACATTCTTCATCTACATTGATGAGTATTGTGACTATATAGACAAAATTTTGCTTAAAATCATAAAGCTAAATATATATTTATTTATTTATACCACATTATAATGGTAAAATTAACCAATGTGATGTTAATTTTTCTTTTATGTAGCTCAAGTATTAAGTAATGATGCTCCCAAGAATTACTGTTATAAGTAATTCTTTTTTAATCATATTCATCTGTATTCATGATATATAATTATAAAGAAAGAATATTGTATATAAATCAAACTTACATGTGATTATGTGATAAATACCATTATCCCTTCTGGATTCTGATATATGAAATATTAGTTAGTCATGATATGATTTTTGTTATTTAGTGTGAATGAATATATTTCATAATCTAGATGAGTTAACACATTATAATCATATTATTTTCAAGATTTTACTTCCAATATCCAAGCTAATTATATAACACACTAAATGGATGAAATTGACCAATTTGGTATTAACATTAGTTGGGTTGTTCAAGTAAATAAAGATACACTTGAAAATGATTCTTCTGTTTATTTGAATAACAATTTTGTAACTAATATCAAATTTTACTCTTTTGTAACTGAAATGAGAAGTTATTCATATCAATTTGGTATCAGTTATATATCATTTATACTATGTTATATTATGGATAAAAAAGATAGGAGTAGGAACAACATGACTGATAGATACAGTAAAATATTTTTGGAAGAAGGGTTGGAAGTTCAGTAATTGATATCAGCAGTCCTGTCTACTTGCAATTGTAGAACATTTTGGAAAAAAATGCTGATAAAATGTTTTATATTTGAAACTTTTTTCCAACCAGTCTATTCTGATGCAGTATATTTAGTATTTTCTTCAGAAGTTTTATGCAGAATATTCAGATTTATGGCACCATGAATGCAAGTGTACATAAGCTAATTGGATGTAACTTGTTAATTTTTTTTCAAATTGCACTAAACTATATTCAAAATAATGTTTGCTTTCTATTCATTATAATTGTGTTCATTACTGGTTTATCCCTAATGAGGTAAGGTCTGCCTTCTAAATTATTATGGTTATAAGGTGTATTTAATTTTGATTTATCTGTTTCTGAGATTTTTTGTAGTTCTCCAAGTATTCAAGTAGATAATAGTAGTTAATAATAAGATTCTGTAAAAGTAAATGTAAGATATATTCATTTTGTATTTACTGTGTTAGGATGCTTGAAATTAGAACTGGGGTGTTTGTGATATTTGCTAATCAATTAATTGGTAGGCTCATTTATCAATTACATTTATAATGTTTTTATTTAAAGCATCACTATTGCAATTATAAATAGTTAAGTAGTCAGTTATCCAGTTTATTTATGTATGTTGTTTGAAGAGGATAAACATGTATATATCATGTGAAATAAAGATACGAGTCAACAGAATATTTTGCAGTTGTTTACCATATTCACTAAATAGTAAATTTAGTTAAATTTATGTGATTTGATGATTATTTTATTTGGTGAACATTATGAAAATATACACGTATTTAAAAATGTTATAACTCAAGAAAACCGTAGTATATTATTGAAAAGTAAAAACACTGTAATATTAAACAAAGAACCAAACCTCAACAAGATACCTTTATTAAACCTTAAGTAACCTCCAGTTACATGACTTACATATTTTCCTGTATCTGTATATATAAACTATGTGTAGATAATGATGACAGAACCTTTTCCAGACATTGTGCTTTTGTTACTATGTTAAACTTGTAATAAAGTTTTCTTTGTTACCCATTTAACCTGTCTCTAAGCTGTATAAACTTGCTTTATCTGAAGGCATATAATGTCTTATTAAAATAAGAATAACATTATTTTGTAAAACAATACTTTGGATAGTTATAACTACATCTTACATAGTTTGAAAACTATTAGGGAATGAATAAGGGCACTTATTACCAGAAAGTGTTTTCAGATAATGTAATATTATTGTTTGAACAAGTGACAACAATGTTTAACTTGTCTACACTTGCTGCAATAATGTTTCATTTTTACAGTGGTAGTATAATACCAGTTAACTTTTTAAAAATTGGCTGTGTAACATTGTAACTAAATTTTCAGTATTTTTTACATGAGAGAAGACATTTTTACTATAATAATTTAGTATTTTGGATTAATCAGTGTTGACCACATAGTCCTAGAGTAACCTAAATAAATCACAGTTAAAATAACATTAATATGTTCTGTAAGTGATTAGCTCAGTCTGACTATAACCTAGTGATTTCAACAGTTATACCTATATTGTGTTTGATATGAAAATAAAACGGTTAAAACAAATGTTTTAAGTTTTTTAAATAAAATTATAGGTATAATTATTTATCATGCTTAGAAAAAAAAAGTATAGAATGTTTGTAAAAAGTCCTTACTTATTTGGTCACACCACATACATTTTCACTTATTTTAGATACCAACAATATGAAAAATTTCTTTCACACAAGAATTCTAATTTCTAAATAATGAAAAATCAATTCTTTAATAAGTCTATTATAAAAGCTGCAGGTGTCCTAAATAATACTAACTTTGATGAAAACAAATCTCTAAATCCTAGACACATTGTTTAGTGTGTCTGGGGAAAAAATCAAGGTAGGAAAATTTACCATAGCAACATTTAATTAATGTTCATATTGTTGTATTAGCTTAGAAATGACCATTTATTGATTGGGTCTGTAACTGGATTGATATAGACTCTAACTCTGTTGATTTCAGAAAACTGTTATGCTAATTGATAGCCTAATCACGTGTAGTGTAATGATATCTTGTTGTTATTAATTTCTGAAAAAAAAATTGAGGTTGATTTGGACCCCCTTAGATCTGCACCTACTAATACAACATTAAGTTAAAGTTATTAATTTCTGAAAAATTAAGTTATAGACATTCAGGCCCTCTGGACCCCTCCCCTAGATTCATGCATACTTACACAACATTAAAGAATACAGTCATTAATATCTGGAAAACAATGTAGGAAGGCTAGACTGTCTATACCCCCCCCCCCCCTAGAACATTATTTAACACTTAAGTAGCCAGGGAGTTGGTGGTGGGTGTTGCCACCTAGTTGCCTTCCCTAGTCAGTAGTTCAACATTAGTAACAGTTGCAGACATCCTTAGTAGCCTTGCAATAACAAAGACAGAGCAAGCAGGCTCAGTGACAATGGAATTGAACTTGAGATACTCAGATAATAACCTGTCCCTTACCTACACTATTACATAGCTTTGTGCTTAACAACAAATAAACATAATGACAAAAGTTTGATTATTTTTGTGACAACCAATCATTATTTTGCTTAATTGGTTGTTGGAATAATCAAAAATAGTAATAATCAGAACAACTCATTTCAGTTAGGTTGTAATTTTCATGATGAATGATTCAATTGAAATTTCAGTTAATTGATTAGTTTACATTACACTAATCAGTGTAATCATTATTCATAGATGATCAATTGTATCACCCAGCTGTATCTGAATTCTGCTTTTTTTAAATATTGTTTTTAGCTGCGGCATAGTGGCTTGTAGAATGGTTCTGAGTTTTCAAGTACAAACTTTTAGCTCGTTGCTCCGTCATCTATTGACCAATTTGAGATCTAATTACAGTTTTAGACTCAGGAGGTGAAACTCTTTTGATAAATATATTTGACCATGCCCAAGGTCTCATACATTAGTTTACTTTAATCCTGCCTAAAATAATTTATATTTGAGGATAAGTTGGGAGAGATCTGGATGAGTAATAAAATCGTATCGAGTATATGCGTGCCCCACACTTGGTATTGCTGGCACACAAAAATATAGCTAATAAAAAAGAAAAAGGGTCTCAAAGAATAATTTACTTTAATTCTGCCTAAAAGAATTTCAAGTGCCGTGGCTATTGAGGATTCCCTCTTGTTCTTTTTATAAATCATTTTATAAAATGCAAGTTACAATGCTTATTTTATTTTAGCATTATAAATACTTTTTTTGTGCATAAAGTGGTTTATATCAAAGAAAAGACTAGACCTAATATTTATAATTGTATATTTTAAGTAAACATAAGATAAGTGATAGGTAAATCATTCAAAGTATTTTTACTTTTGTATTATGAAGAATTAACTTAGGTTGCAGATATCAATTTCGTGGAAATTCCTTTAAATGTACTTTTTTTTCCCTAGAACATAAGAAGCCTCCATATACCTAAAACTACTGAGTAACTAAGATTAGGGAATTTTTAAAGGAATATTTTTTTTGTGTGTTCTTGCGTACTTTTCTATAAATAACGAAAATGCTTTAACACGGGATCTATCCCTTAATTAGAGGCAGAGTAAGATATTTGGATGGCAGGACAAAGAACAAGACATTCTGATATGTTACATGTCTTGTTGTAAAGTCTGGAATCTGCTGTATCCAAATATGCAATTCATACAAAAAATATGTTTTTTTAGTTAGGTATGAGCCATGGTAACACATACTGATTATCTTTTTTTGTTTATTTATTATTATTCTAAAATCAAATTATGCAGTCTTTATTTTCTGTTTGAGGTCAGAGACACTGTTCTTGATTTTCCCTGAAGAAAACTACTACTATTATTGTCCTTGTCAGCACAAAATATATTTTTGAATGCTTCCATAACATCTTTGGGCTTGATAGATGGATTTGCCATAACAAGTTATATCAAAAAGTCCTTTGTGATTGTATCCAGGCTTGGAGTTATCTGCTGAAGAACTATTGGGCTTTGGTCTGATGAACAGGTGTAAAATTGGGTGAAGAAAAAGGATCACATAGTGGACCTGTCAGTTACACAACAAGAAATACTGTCATTAACTATGGGGTTTCTGCTAATGATGTGACTGATTTGGAAACTGTAAAGTATAATAATCATATCTCATCATATGTTACACCTTGCACAAGTTTCACCCAAATTGGATAAATTCCAGATTTTGTTTTATATACATCCAATCCCTCTACCAAGGCACCTCTGGTTGAGGAAGAGATCCTGTGTCAAAAGAAATCTATGACAAACAAATGTTTTAAATAAAAATACTTTGTAAAAAGAATTTTAAGTAGTTTTTTTGTTCAGAGTTTAGGTTGACATCTACAGGTTTTTTCTTTCATGCAGTATGGAATAACAAAATTATTAGTTTGGCATTGACATAATTCTAGATTAGAATTACAGCAAGTTTGTTTTACTGCTAGAAAAGTACATTTTTAAAACATTTTTCAGACTATATCCTGTGCTGCTCATGGTTGTGATATTCTGGTTGATGATCAGACAGTCATGTAAGTACATCCTTACAGCTATTTTCAAGTACCATTGTAATAGCTTATTATGTGCTTTACAATCATTTAAAGACATATTTTTGGAAGTTTAGTTTTACTTAATGAAACTTGTATTTCAGAATCCACTGTAGATATTATTATAAGACACTGAAAAGTATTCAAAAAGTTATTGAAAGTAATAAAAAACCACATGTTAGATCAAAAAATTAGTTTATTAAAACTTTTTAGCTGTGTTTTGGGGCATATGCATTTTGTCAGGTTTAAAAAGTTTTCATAAGCAAAGTTTTAATCTTACATGTGGTCTTTATTAGTTTCAATAAGTATCCAAATATTTCAGACTCACACTTGTTTTTTCATGTTTATCTAACTTCTGTTGCTTTAGTCGTGCCATCATGGCTGTGTTTTCTTTCTTTTATTTAATTTCTTTATACTGATGTCAAAGACTCAAGATCATGAGCTGTAATGGTTCTTGTACTTACTGTTTTATACCAGTAACATATTTCAAAATACACTTTCTAAATCAGTCAAACTGTTCAGATTGAGACACAGTCTATAAATTTAATTACGAAAATGTACTAGATTAATACATTTTGTTGAATTGCATATTTTCAAATGAGTTTTGTTTAAATTCAAAACTCATTCTTATTAAATTTAATATATAGGTAATTTGAAGAAAAAAAAATTGAGTTGATTAACATCAGGTAATGAATATTTTACTAGTGTGGAAGAAAAGTTTTGCCTAGGTTGTAAGATTTGTAAACCACTTTTCTATATATATTTATATATATATATATTCTGCTTATAAAGACTTAATTCTTTTATATTTTTGATTTTTATTTGTAACCAATTACCTTATGTCTATAGACTTAACTGGGGTTTTCTTTTTCTAATCCTACAGGACCCTAATTACTGATCCAAAAGTGAAATTAAAATACCAGCATCTAATAACAAACAGTTTTGTGCAGGTAAGAAAATTTCAGCATATTTAAAAGGGAGCTATAAAATATCTGAATAGTTTACAAACTAACTTAAAAACGTTTTTATTATTAATGCCTACCTGTATGAAGACACTAGAGTTCATGACCTTCTCACTTAAGATTCTTTGTGTTACAAACTACATAGCAATCCATTTACTTTCTGATGAAAAACAGAAAGATTTAAATTTACACTGCTATATACGATGTAACAAACCACATTCAAATAACTTTCAGAAAAATATTGCGATGCATGTATAGTCGGAGAAAATAACATATAACTAATAAAAAAAACAACTACTCAAAATTGTGTAACCATCATGTTACGATGAATGGATAACCAAAAACATTCATGAGGATTTCAAAAGACCCAGAAACTCAAGTGCTTTCAGATAGTTAACTATTTTTCTCAGGACCAAAAATAAAGAAATGGTTAATCCTGAAGACAAATAGTTAGCTATTCAAAATCATTTGAGCTTCTGGGCTTTTGAAATCTGTTTAATCATATGTTTATGTACTACATTTTTATCATGGTTTGATGAAATGAAATATATTTTCTTTTGGAACTAAACATTTTTTATTGTAATGTTGAAAAATACTTAAATTTGCAGCATATTTCTTAAAATATTGTAATAACATGTAACTTCTGGTGTTAAACATGCATTTCCTGCTAAAAAAATTAGTGACAACAATTGATAATATTTTATTTGCACATTCTTATAATAAAACCACAATAATCATTTTTCTTTTTATGAAATATGCATTTATTGCTCCAATTCAACTAAACAGTAAATTTGTCAGTTTCATTTATTATTCTAATTTTTTAGTGTAACAGGCTTTTGAGATGGTGTCCAGCCCCAGATTGCAACCATGTTGTGAAAGTTCAGTTTGTTGACGTTCAACCTGTGACTTGCACCTGTGGGAATACTTTCTGGTACATTTATTTCAATCAAGTAGAAATTGGCTTGTAATGCACAATATGGGCTTTGTGAGAAAATTTTATTGTCTGTTATTGAGTGGTGTAAGCTCGTTATTACAGTAAAGTTATTACTAATGATATTTTTTATATAAAGAAATATGGATTTTTTATGTAAAGTGCCATAGCTAGTGAAACATAGTCCCTTCCACCTTTTCTGGGATAACAAACTTGGCAAAACATTAAAGTTTTAATGAAGAATAATTAAAATATCTTGCTCTTAACAGTATCTGTATATAAGTAAGCTTGTTGTATTTGTATTTATTCAACTGCTAATTTACTCTGTGTGTGTCACTGCCTACAAAACCTTTTACTCATTAATATGACTTGTCAATCCATTTGAGCTGCAACGCAGAAAGTTGTAGTAGAATATATACTTATGTCAGGTTTTTGAGAGTCAACAAGACGTATGATGTATAATACAAAGTATTCTAGCAGTTATCTGTAAGTAGTGGTTTTTAATGTTTCATTTGAAAGTTACATATTCATTATTTTATAAGACAAGTTTGTTTAACACTTGTATACAGTTTCACAATTATTTTTATTTAATTATTTTAGGCTTGTATCAGTTTGGTAACAATAGCATAGACATCTAAATACAAAAGCTAATGTTTCAAGTATATGTTCATCTAATTCAGTTAATTAAATCTTTTTTTTTTACATGAAAAAATTAAATTAGGGAAAAAGCCTAATATTAGGATATTGGATGTTTTCTTTAAAATTTTAACTCTGATTATACTGTAAAGGATGTTTGTACAGAACCAAATTTGTTCTTTACTGAACTGTGATCATATACACAACATTTCACTGTAAGGTAAGTAATTTCATAAACATAAGGTGTAATAAAACAATTTTATTACTGGTAGTTTCCATTGCGGAGAAAACTGGCATGATCCAGTTAGGTGTCATTTGTTGAAAAAATGGCAGAAGAAATGTGATGATGACAGTGAAACTTCCAACTGGATAGCTGCCAATACCAAGGTATATTCAACTGTTTTTATTGAGTTTTTTTTTTAACGGTATTCACTAAATAGTGCAAAAAAAAAGTACTATTTATCTTATTATTTTCCTAGTTAACAAGTAAATTTCTATAGTTTTTTTTTTTGGCTTAACTCTTTCAGCACTGGCTCAATCCCACGGACTGACCTTTTAACTATTTTGTGCCTTTTTTCATTTCAAATGATGACTATCCAATGTGCAGAGTAATGAAAATTTTAAGATTAAAGATACTTTTATGCATCAGAAAATTTTCAAATTTACATGTGAAATCTTTATAACCTCCAGATAATTATCTAATGATTTTTTAGAAAAAACGTTATATTTTATATTCTATTTTCACTACTGTAACTGTGTATGGGTTGGGTCAATTTGACCAACCTTGTAACTGCCATAAAAAAATTAGGAAATAAATATAAATTGTGCTTTTTTCATTCTAGAATGACTACAGATTATAACACGAAAACACAAATGTTTAGTTTAAATAGCTTAAATCTCATAACATTATACATCTATATATATTTATTATGTTTATTATATTGACCTTTCAGCCATACCTGGCTAACATTACAGAAATTGCAATGACACAGCTCACATGCACTTATGTTACCATATCCAAGAATATAAAACTGGCCTTTACAAAGTGACCTGTCTTGGCTATGTTTTTGTGGACTAGTATTTTGTAAAATACAGTCACATTTCAATAATAATACATTATTACAATTTACAAACTTTGACTTATTTTTTCTTAAAACATAGAACAGTAAATAAAGTATGGCAAACAATTATCTCTTCTTGTTATGAACTTTGTACGCATTTGCTGTTTGTCATAGGTTGCTAAATGTTATCAAATTTTGCATGTGGAAGAAGTGAAACGAAATAATTTTTTCTAGGTTTTACGTAGTCATTTTGAAATAAACAAAAATAATAAATTACTATATTAATACCATAGAATTCCACTATAATTTATCAAGGTTAGTAACTAAGCTGTATTTGGGTCTAAAAAAATATGAAATTTCGAGCTCACTAATGTCTTACCTTACCGCTTGGAATCTAGCAGGAAAAAAAAAAGAGTTTGTTGAGAAAATACTTTGCAGAGGCTGAGAAAACCACTAGGAGGATGTTCTGTGCTTTTGATTAGTTATACATGCATCATTGGGCAAAGTAGGTGTATGTAAGCAGGTATTTTAAAAAATTGAAGAGGTGAGCAGGGCCACCTTGGTTGATTCAATAAATATATTAATAGCTCAGAAAATAGAAAAGATTGGAGGTTCTTATTTTACATTATAACTTGTCAATATTGGTAATTTGAGTATCTAATTCGTAAGACTATAGACTTTGTATTTGGGCATCATAAACATCTAATTTGAATCAATGCTGCATTCAACATACCATGTAACTCATAAAAATCAATATTTAGGATTTGTTTTGTATTTAATTTCAAATTAAGAAATTAATTAATGTATAATACTAAAATTTGAATTATAATCTACAATTGGATAACAAACTTATTGACATTCATAAAATAGTAGTTCAATAAAATTTTGAATGCGAGTGAACAAATGCAATGACGTGGCATTTGACATGTGAACCCTGTTGGTAGGGTTAATTGTTACACATGCATTTTTACTTAGGAATAACCATTGTTTTGTGTACTTGTGTCTGGGACCTGGTTACAATATCTTTTCCCTTCTTCTTTTGTTAGAAAAGTATTTTACACTTTGTAAAATTAATAAAAAGAAATTTGTTATACTGAGACAGTTCTGATTTTCAGTATCATAGTTCTCCAGACCTGCTCCAAAATAGCATATGTATATTTTCATTTTATTATTTTTATTATTATTGTCTGAAATAATGAGAGTTTGCAAAGTATTTTCTTTGGAAATGACTGAGAAAGTATCTGTAGTAGTTTACCCACAAGTATTGTTTAGGTTTGCTGGGCTTTATATGTAAAATACAATAACATTGTAGCAAAATGGTAGAAAATAATAGTTACATACATGTAGCCCATCAGGTAGCTTTGTGCTTGACAACAAGAAAACGAAATGTATATATTTAATTATTTTCTGAGAGTTAAAATGAACCATATTATGTCTTAGTTGTTTCTCTGCTCATTCAAATTTTTGTAAATTATATACAGAATCATGCAAAATATTGTGCACCACCATTAATGCCCTTAGACATGTGCTTACAGCTGTTTGAAGTGTGCATCTTTGGTATCACAACACAATGTCACAGTGGGATCACTTTTACTCATTCTTGTTGAAGGTTAATAATATTCTGAACAGTTATTTTAAAAAAATGGACAGTGAAATGCATACATGATTCAGAAGAATTATTGTTGTGTACAGCTTTTTGTCAACTTTTATTTAAGTATGAAAATAAATCTTTCTCTCTCTTTTGTTCTTTTATGATATATAGATCATATTATATCTTAAATTTTAGGAATGTCCCAAGTGTAATGTCACTATAGAAAAAGATGGAGGTTGTAATCACATGATTTGTAAGAATCAAAACTGTAAGGCAGACTTTTGTTGGGTCTGTCTTGGACCCTGGGAGCCGCATGGATCATCATGGTGAGAAGAAGCAGTGAAAAATGTCTACTTATTAAATGCACAATTATTTTAACAGACACTAATATTTCACTGTGGTCTGTGTTATTACTCTTACTAGAAAGATGTACATTGTACATCTGCTTAACTTTAAAGTATAAGTTTTTAGCACTTGTGTAATTATCATGTTGCATAAATATGCAAGATTTTCCAATATCATATCTTACCTCTACTCATATATAACAGCTTTCTCTTGATTTGTACTGCCCTCTATATGCACAAATTTTGACTTGCCACTAGCCTTGAAAATCCTACCTACCCTCACATGAAAACACACAAGGAAGCTGCATGATAGCATGCAAATGAGCATGCAACAACCCTCCATCAATAAGAGTGCAACACAAATCGTAGTACAACTGATTCTCTGTATGCAGATTAACTCTTCTTCACTTTTTTGATTGGCACTTGTGGTGTTTAGACGTGTGTTTCGTTTGAGTTTTACTGGTGGAATTTTGATCAGTTGTTTCTTTTTTGGAAAACTTAGTTTTTTTCAGTTTATTACATTTAAGTTCTCTAACTTTTAATTTGTACGTGTTAATATTTTGTTATTATTTTTTTTAGCTCTATGTGCACTCATAGTTATCATGAAATCAGTTTAATGTTCCTACTACTCCAACTACTGCTGGTTATATAGCAGTTACCTTTACTTCAGCTACAATGGCTTCAGTTCTACAGTTGGTTTCTCAGGAGTTGGCTACTTTCATGCAGGCTTCAGATTCGGCTGAAAATTATCCTATCATGCCTTGTTCAAGCCGTCTCCAGCCATTATTAGCCTGTTTCCTCCCCCATCCTATGCCAGACAGTCACGTGTAGTTCCAATGGATGCACCCAAGTCTTCTCTTCCTCTCCTGGAATTGATTAACCAGGTTTCTTACATTTTGTCCTTCTCTCCTGTTTCCTTTGATTCCTCTCTTTCCTTTTTAAGTGAGACATTTTTGGCCCGATTTTCAGACCAGTTATGTTCTGGGGTCAGTATGCCTCGACTTCCATGTACTATAGGCCTGAGTTTCCTTTTTTGGGGCTCACAGCAGTTGGATCCTCTTCTCTCTCTGATGGGTTCAGATCCCAATACTTCCAGCCACATTTTTCCAACCTTATCCTCTTTCTCCTTCATTCCCTTTCCTCTATTCACCTTTTGTCTAAGGCTTTTAATTGTTCCCCTGTGGGATTTTCAGTGGAGACTCGTGCCCTTTTTTCCATTCTGGCACAATTATCCTCTTTCACTCCTAACATGGCTCCCCTGTTGTTGGGATATTTTAGATCTGTATGCTCTTTGGTCCTGTGTTCTTCGTTTACCCCCAACCCCATAAGGGACTTATGTAGGGCTCTCTTTTTTTTAGGTCAAGATGCCTTCCTGACTCATTAAAATCCAGAGTTGAGTCTGCCCATTTGCATATCTGCCTTTCCTTATTGGCTCCCAATTTATCTCAGCTTCATCTTAGACTGTTCCTGTGTCTCCTTCCCATTATTCCTCTCCTTTACTGGTTCCTGTTTCAGGGGTTTCTGAGGTTAACCATAATTTTCTAGTTGATGACTTATATGTCCCCAGTAACTATGTGGTCTAGGTACAGATTCAGTGGGGGACCAGGCTTTTGCATTTTCCCACTGTGTGGGAATCTTTCACCCTTGGATTCTGTGGGTTCTCTCCAAAGGGTTCATTCTTTGTTTTCTACCCATCAACTCGTTTCCTTCCCTCCTCCTCAGGATCCCATTTCTAGCCAGCGTTTCTCTGAGGTGGTTTTCTACCTTCTTCACAAGGGTGCTGTGGATTAAGGGGTCCTTCTCAGCCATGTTTTTATTCCCGTTTGTTCATTGTCCTCAAGAAGACTGGGAACTGGTGCCCCATCATTGATTTTTCTTTCTTGAACTGGCCTGGCATTGCCAGGTGGTTAAGACGCTTAACTCGCAATCTGAAGGTCATGGGTCCAAAATCCACATCCCACCAAACATGCTCGCCATTTCAGCCATGGGGGGCATTATAATGTGATGGTCAACCTCACTATTTGTTGGTAAAAGAGTAGCCTAAGTGTTGGCGGTGGGTGGTGATGACTAGCTGCTTTCCCTCTAGTCTTACACTGCTAAATTATGGACGGCTAGCGAAGGTAGCCCATGTGTAGCTTTGCATGAAATTAAAAACAATGGTTTCTACTTTTGTACCCACTCCTACTGACACCTCCTCTTCCCCTCTAACCCACCTTCCTCATGCAACCTCCTTTGAGTTTACCACATTCTTCCCTTCCTGCTTAACTTTGTCTTATCCCTTGCTAGACAGGTCTGACTAGACAGTGGGTTGCTTCCCTAATTTCACATTCACTGCACCACTCCTCCATGTCATTGTACCAACATAAGTGGTATGTCCACTGTCATTGATCTTCTCGCCATGGTTTCCTTCCATCCCGTCCTACTCTTCTGAACCTGGCTTTCCAACAATAAGCTATCAGTATCCACTTTTGCTGGTTATCATGTGGCATTGTCAGCCACTTACCATTTCACAAGATTTTGCTGTGTCTTCACTTCACTGGTCCTCACCCTTTTGTTTTGTTCCTTCTGCCTTTGCCATCCTCCACATCCTACCACCCTCACTGATTGGAACCTCAATGTCATCCTCCATGCCCTCACTCTTCCTCCCTTCAAGCCCATGTCTTCCAATTCCTTATATCATCTCTTCTTAAAGTCCTTTTTCCTTCTCATCGATCCTATGTCATCCTCTACCCAGGTCGGTCTTTCCTGCCCAAAACTCCAGCCACATGTGTTGCCGAATTTGCCTTCACTCCAATTTCCATTTCTTACATTTATCCTCTTTCCTATTCATATCTCCTCTTATGTTCTGTCCAGGCTTTCCACTGTTACATGGTCTGTGGTTCCCTGGCTGCCCAATTTCATCGTCCTTTATAAGATATAGTTCGTTCTAGCATGTGGACCACTCCCCATACACTTATTTTACATTATCATCATAATCTGGCTGTTTCCTACTCTACAGGATACTGCCTACCTCCTATTGCTATCTTGTGCTCCATGGTTTCTATATGAGAGACTATAGGTGCTCTTTTTATACTATTATTTTTTACTGGGGCCTTTCTTGCATATACAAATCAATTTCAGTGGTGAGTGTTGCTTCACCAGGTGTACTTATTCTTAAACTCATATTGTATGCCAGCTAGGCACCATACTTCCTACCATTGCCCAGATGTCGGGTTCTTAGGGGGTACTGGTGTTGGTTGGAGCTAGATCAGTCACATAAGTCCTCGAATGTGAGTGGCCCAGGTACCGTCCTCCTACTGCTTACTAGATGATTCATTTTCGATGCCACCTGCTTCTGGAATGAAGTTGAACTGCCACACTGCTGTCCAACTTCCTACTGTCGTCCAGATGTCGGTTCCACGGAGGTACTGGTGTTGGTTGTGTTGGACATGATGATGTGGGTCTTTATAATGGAAGATCTTCTTTTACAGTTCTCATGTCTGAAGTCAATGGTAAAGGACCCTCTTCCTACCATGGGCCAGGTACTCATGTCACGGAACAATTGGTGTTGGTTGAGATAGAATTCCCCATTATGATCCACTGTGCCCTAATCACTGTACGCCAGGGGTCACTTCATTTTAGTTAAGGGGTTCCTCCTATGATTCTGCCTTTATTGCAATGTATCAGTTTTAAGGGTGAAGAGTTACCTGGCTGAGAAGTGGTGAGGTCTCCCATGGGTGTGTTTTACATAATCTTTACTCATATACTCCATGGTCTTCCTTTGGATGCTTTCTGAAGGGGGGGCTCATCTAGGTCATATTACATCAGTCTCTCCACCAGGACAATGTGGGAGGTAAGATATCATATCGGAAGTTAACGTTTTTCTACATGGAAAATGTGTTTCCCATAGATTCTTACCTCTTCTCACACTTCCCACCCTTCCTCCCCATTTCTGGTGTCTTTTTCTTGTGTTGTTGCTCAATCTCTAAGGTGCATAGAGGGAGTCAGTTGTTTAAGGAATTGCATAGCACTACTGTTGGTGGAGGAATGTCGTATACTCATTTGCATGCTATAATGTAGCTGCCTCACCTGATAACATGTGAGGGTAGGTGGGAGTTTCGAGGCTAGTGGTGAGCAAAAACTTGTGCATATAGAGGGCAGTACAAGTGTAGAAAAAACTGTTATGTGAGAGGAGGTAAGAAATACATTTTCAGTGTACAAAAATGTTAACTTTACTGGTGTTTTTACTGATTATTATCTGTTACCACATTAACTAAAAATGTTTTGGGAAATTATCCTAATTTATGTAAATGTGACTGTAATTATGTAATGTGATGTGACATAGATACTTGCCAGGGATTTTAAATGGTGATTCATGACATACTTTAACTGTCCATTTTAGTTTTTAAGCAAGTTTTAATTATTCAAGGTTATGTAAATCCTATACATTTAGCACTGTTTCATACATGTTGAACAACGTTATTTTTTCACGTTTGACATACTTGTATGCACATCCTTCAAATCTAACATTAAAATTTTTTTTTAAATTATTTATTACAATTATGCCATAAATAAATACACTTAAATAGTTACTGCTATTAATGGAATGGTGTATGATTGTTGGGTATTACTTTGGAATCAATTGATAGCCTGTTAAGCAGAAGGCTTTTTTAACTCTCTATTAAAAAGTACATTTGTAGACTTAATAATTGAACAAGTTAGATTATATTGATGCTGTTAACTAGTTATTCATATCCTAATTACCCATCTGTAAATGGTCACACAAGAAAAACTCACAGAAACAGATTACTGTGAATACTACAGTCAACGCTACAATATTAGTTTATCTATAATAATAATAAAAGCTAGTAGGCTCCAAATTATGACATACTTTGAAAGCTGGAGTTTAGTGTGTAATCTTTTAAAATGGGTGTAAGTTTTAAGAAGGAACAGCTGTTAATAAAGGTCAAGTATTGAAGTTCTTTTATATACTTGTAGTTTTTATGATCATCATGTCCTTCAGGTACAACTGTAACCGATATGATGAAAAGGAGGCCAAAGCCGCAAGAGATGCCCAGGAAAAGTCAAGAGCAGCACTGCAGAGGTATCTCTTCTACTGTAATCGTTACATGAACCACATGCAGTCACTTAAGTTTGAAAACAAGGTACTTTTTTCTTTATAAAACATATAACTAGTAACTTCACAGTGTTATAAATGTTTTAATTTCCTCTTTCGAAAAGTAATAATTGTCTGGGAGTTGTCTTTTGTATTTAATGACCTGCAACAGAATGGAATTGATTTATCTGGTTATCACCTTATCTCTGTATTAGTTGCAGCAGCTAATTGTTTTATCAGGACACAAGCTCAGAGCTTTTACAAATTGGAAGAGATTAAATTATAACACATTGTATATGGTATGTATTAATTCTATGAGACCTGATTGTTTCAATTTGCTGCACCTGTTGTATGGTTTGTTTTGTTGTATAGAAAAACAAATAACTATTAAATAGTTAGAAACTTTATAGTTAGTTTCTCCTGATTATGTAGCTTCTGCACATAAAATATTTGTGTTTTATTCGTATGATTCTGCAACTTTGAAAACTTGAAAGGATTTTATTGTGATGTGGTTTTTTAAGAAACAGTTAAAAGTTCTTAGCTTTGTTGTACATTTTACCTACTAACTTTTATGTCTTCCTAAAGTCTTTTATAACTTTCGTATAAAGTTTTTATTTTATAATACTGTAAGTTTTGTATTTGTTTTGATTCAAAAACAATGCATGCAGTTTGTCAACAAAACTAAACTTGATATGATCAAGGACAAAATGACTTAACTAAACCTACTTCATCTTGTTCCACAAAAAACGTTTCCTTTCAACATCATAATTTAACTATGAAATGATAAAGCATGTGTATCTCAAGCTTTAGAAAAATATCAGGACTGTAATTATAGAAGTGATTCACAAGCACTTTTTCTAGACATATTGCCAAACTAAGTTTTTATCACTTTGTTCTGATTTCTATTTGAACCCTCACTAAAATGAAAGCCTTTTTAGCTTTTACAGTTGAAAAGAATGGAAAAAGAGCTTTTGTAATGTGTTTAGTTCATTAGCCAGTAACCAAGGTTGAAAAACAGTGATTGGCTAAACGTCAATAAGAATAGACTTTTATTCAAGTTACAAGGACGAATTAACACTATTTTCATCAAACCTAAACATCAATAAGACTAGACTTTTATTCAAGTTACAAGGACGAATTATCTTTTACAAAGAATAATAAAAATCCATTTAAAAATAACACTTTATAGGTTTTGTTTAGCATTTTTGCCATTCTTTCATCTAATTATTAGTTTGTTTATCTTTGATTTAGAAATGTGTTTATGTTGTTCCTTAAATGAATGTTGAAAATAATTCCAAATTTACAACATATAAGTACATGAAATGAGGCAAGCTTTTAGTAATATGTACAATTCTGTAATGTTTACCAAAATTCAGATGTGTTACAAAAGTTTTTTTGCAAGATATGGCTGTGGATTGATGATGGCAGTCTGTAGACTCTTACAAGTTGGAATGCAAGATAATGTTCATGGGAAGAATAAAAATACTTCTGTCCATTATACAGTTCACATATTGTATTTACATAACCTCTAGAACCTCTGAAATGCATATCTACAGTTTTCTTCAGTATCTCTGTATATTGTTTCTGTTGCTGTATCAACAGTGTAGGCTAAAATGAATTGTTGATGACTCTGACATAAAATACATGTTGAATGGCACTGTGATAAAAGCTGTTAGTTAGTATGTGTATTCACACACAGTCATAGCTAGAAACTCCCACTTTTACCCCCTCGACGTGGATTCCTGTACATGGTGAGGAGACCTCCCAGGGAAGGTTCTGTATTTTCAGTTACTTCCTCTGGGAT
>NW_013665672.1:26292-38644 GCF_000517525.1 Limulus polyphemus | reverse complement strand
CTTTTATCCGGTATTGACCCACCATTGGTCACTCAAGTCACAATAGCCCACATTTTACTGTCATGCCGTCGTTACGACCGTGAGTGGCAGCACCATTTTAGACACACATTTTCTAAGAGTTTACCCCTGACGTTGGACAGTGTCATTGGTAATGGTGACACTGTCTGACTAGATTGTATTTTTAACTTTTTACTCACTATAGGTCTTTTTAATTGTATATAAATCTTTTATCACCATATTTTGGTTTTAACTCACTGTATTTTTACATTTTATTCTAATTTACTTTCACTGTTTTTACTGGTTGTTTGGCGCAGATAGCCTTGTTGCTTTGCATCATAAAGCACCAAACAAACAACCAACCCACTTTTACATAATTCATTACCAGTTCAAGCACCTAATTTGGATTTTCCACTTTAAAGTTTTTTTTGTGATTAACAAAATATAACTTAAGGTATACAGATATTATTACTACAGTCATGTGTTTTTAATTGTAATTTTTGGTATACAAACTGGATTGGGAATACTTATATTCATCAAGTCATGGTAGTATAGCTATAAATGTGTATAGTGTCAGTTTAATGCTGTTTATTCTTCATTTCGTTTCAAAGCAAATATATTGATGCAAATATGTCAGCTAAAGTTTTAATATTTCAAATGTTTTCAATTTTTTTTCTTGATAAGAAAAGTAAGATATTAAATCCTCAGAAGTTTGGATTGTTTCAGCTTTGGCTGGGGGTTAACTGGGTTATTACACCTGAATTTAAAATAACATTTAGTTGTTACTGAAAATAACCATTTTATTTAGTACATTTTGTCATTTCTGCATCCCTAGAGAATGTCAAAACTATTACTGGAGTATTGCTTATAAATGAGAGAAAATAAGTATGGTTTAACCATTAACAATTGTAAAAGTCGGTCAAGATAATAAAATCAGATTCAAATTCTGTTATTATTATTCTCTGATACTGTGGTAATGTCATATTAACAAAAGCAGCTGCATAACATCAGAATGGATAATTCTGGCCATCCAGGATGGAAAGCATAACAAGAATAAAACATTTTTTATTCGTAGTTAGGTGCTTGAAATCTTGCAAAGCAACATACAGTAAAATTATTTTATTGAGTTTGATGCTAAAGTAGAGGAAAAGCATTTATTGTTTGCTTCCAAGTGTTTTACCCATAAATTCTTTGATACCTATAACCTTCAAATAAGTGTTTGACAATTTTGCGGAAAATGTTCCTAAGTCCAGCAAAGAGTTTAGAAAATGAATAATTTCTTTACAAGTCAAGTCTCAGTCAGTAATTGATATTGAGTTGGCAATATTATGTACCATATCATTGATTAAATTTGGTTGAGCAGTTAAGAAGATACTTGAATTTATGGGAAAATATTTTTCTTCTGTTTTAACTTATTACCAAACAAAAAACAAATGTCCATTATATAAAGCATTATATATAAAAAGAACTGTATAATATAGTAAGTATACTAATGTGGAAATAATTTTCTTTTGTAGCTCTATGCATCAGTGAAAGAAAAGATGGAAGAGATGCAACAACACAATATGTCTTGGATCGAAGTCCAGTTTCTCAAGAAAGCTGTAGACATCTTATGCCAGTGTCGACAGACATTAATGTATACTTATGTCTTTGCATATTACTTGAAGAAAACCAACCAGTCAGTAATATTTGAAGTAAGTATTGTGCCTTTAACAAATACTGTTAGAATAATATTCAAAGCTTATAATGAGGTTAAGTTTTGTTGCACACACACAGATTTTGTATAATTATTTAGGGAGGAAAATTATCCAAGAATTTAATGGGTAAGTCTCTTAAAT
The DNA here is from genome assembly GCF_000517525.1 of Limulus polyphemus. Taxonomy (NCBI): domain Eukaryota; kingdom Metazoa; phylum Arthropoda; class Merostomata; order Xiphosura; family Limulidae; genus Limulus; species Limulus polyphemus. The sequence goes on along the minus strand of NW_013665672.1, from coordinate 36,809 downwards.
GCTGTTATTTATGGGCTAAAAATTTGACTTCTTTTCATTTTATGGTATTGTTGCTAATTCATAATGATTTAAGTAGAAGGAAAAGGACATTATTTAATATTTTTGTATTTAAAAAGTAATTTTTAGCAAAGTTGTATAAAAGTGTATTGACATGATTAAAATATTTTCTTGAAACCCAGTGACCATTTGTAATTTGTAAATCTGTGGCAAACTTTAATGTTATAGAAATTTTTTCCATATTTCCTACAGTTGAAAAATACTCAAAAGAAAAAAAAGTTTGCATTGTTCTCAAGTGGCTCTGATGATGAGTTATGTTTTGATAGATTTATAAGGTTTGATATTCAACCAAGTAATGTTGTTCGGAATAAATAAAGGTATAACATGAAGAGTAAGTTAAAAAGAATGGGCTTAGTGAACTATAAATAATAGGAAAGTATAAAAAGTATAATTTTGAAAAATACATTTAAATCGAATGAAGAATTATGTAATAATTAGTAATAAAAAAAAGTTGTAAGTGAAGCCAGTTGTATAAATAAATAACATGATATACATAGGTACAGAAGAATCCTAGTATGACATTAAATCACAATTTGGGAAACAGAAATTAACCCTAGCTTTGGGTCATGACATGAAAATTGCACAAACCTATGAGTTTGCAAAAAAACCACTGATTTGCAACATATTTTATTACTAGTTACACTAAAAATGTGAGGATTTCTGTTGATCATGTGTCCCCAATGTCACATCTTTTCCACAGATGATAACACTTGCTTGAGACTGTATCCTTTTAAATTTAGAAATAATATAAACACTGTGTTGTCAAATTAAATCAGCTGTTAAATGCTGTTTATATTAATTTATGGCTGTTTGTTTTTGTTTTCAATTTATCAGGATAATCAGAGAGATCTGGAGAGTGCTACAGAAAAACTGTCTGAATACTTGGAGAGAGAGATAACTCAGGAAAACCTGCTTGATATCAAACAGAAAGTCCAAGATAAGTATAGGTACAAGCAATACATATTACTTATTAGTCAGTTTTAATTTGTTTTAAGGTGTTTTTTTTTCCAAGAGAAATTTGCATCTAATATAATTAACTTTCAAAACTGGGCTGTGTGTGAAAAAAATGTGAAAATAAAAAGGAGGAGTGGGGCCAAGGTGAGTAATCCAGGATAGATCAAGAGTTTCACCACATACATTAGGAGCTTTCCAAGGTTCAAGAGAGACCTTGAAAATACTATATAAATCATTAGAAAGACATTTCTGGGCAAAAAAAAAGAGTCCACAGCCGTCCTGGAGATTTGCTATTCAGGATTCAGTATGGACCAGAATTCATGATAAGGTTTACAACAACACAGAATAATACTATAATTGATTGTTTTTGTTTCTTGGCCATGTGAAATATTAGATTGGATTTAATACATTTAAAAAATATTCAGTTCATTAATAGAGAAAAACTTGATTCTTTAAGAGAGTTACCATGTGAAGTATAGAAGCTTTGATTCTGTATTTTAAAATTTTAAAATATATAAAAAATATGGAACTAGACTTTTCCTATTTATACAAGTGCTTATGTAAAAAATGTGATAGCTTGGGTTTTGTATGTTTAGATATGTACAAATTAAGATTTATGTGTGCATGAAATTTTACTGTGTAGGAAGAAAAAAATCAGAATTTGCTTTATGTGTGAGAATTACCATATGAAGTAATGAAACTAGGATTTATATGTTTAGGAGATTTACTTTACATAAGAGTGAAGCTAAACGTTTCCAAGATAATGAGAATAGTATGTAAAAACTAAAACTTGTATGATTGGGAGACAGCATTGTATGCTTGGGATATGAAAGGGTGTGTAGAACTTGAAGATAGAAGATACTGCCATCAAGCACAAAGTTATTAGGTTACAGGGTACACCTTAAAGTGTAAAGTTATTAAGTTACAGGGTACACTTCAAAGTGTAAAGTTATTTAGTTACAGGGTACACTTCAAAGTGTAAAGTTATTAAGTTACAGGGTACACTTCAACGTGTAAAGTTATTTAGTTACAGGGTACACTTCAAAGTGTAAAGTTATTTAGTTACAGGGTACACTTCAAAGTGTAAAGTTATTAAGTTACAGGGTACACTTCAAAGTGTAAAGTTATTTAGTTACAGGGTACACTTCAAAGTGTAAAGTTATTAAGTTACAGGGTACACTTCAAAGTGTAAAGTTATTAAGTTACAGGGTACACTTCAAAGTGTAAAGTTATTTAGTTACAGGGTATACCTCAAAATGTAAGGAATGTAAATTACTGAAATATTATTCTCTCTTTCTTTTTTTGTATAAAGTTAAGAGTGTCTTTTTGGGGCAAACAACTATCCAATGTACGTAACCCTTTTCTGTAATAGCCATTTTCATCTGTGTGTACATTTTACTTGAACTTTGGTTGTAAAATGGTGTATTTTGTGTGTGTGTGTGTGTGCCTTATGTTTATGCAGTTTTTTGCTGAAGGTAATGCTTGTCTGTCCCACCCAAGTGTCTGTGCTGTGAAGTGTGTTTGTCTAGGGTTAGGATATGATATGGCAGATGTTGGAGTACTTTGTAGTAATTTGTTTTTCTTTATTGGATTTAAAGTTCAAGAACAGGAACAGCCTGAAGTTTAAGGGAAGGGGGGATGCGGTATTTAGATATACAAGGTGTTTCTTTCACTCCTAGTTTAAAATATTTATTTATTCAGTGTTGTTGTTGTTGTTTTTTTTTAATCTATTGACATATATATGCCAAGCAGGAAACCAGATTTTAACTTAGTTCATCTGTGTCAGTTCAATATTGTCTAGAATTCTGTGTCAGTTCCAGATTGCCTAGAATTACAATGGCCATTGATCATTTATAATTTTATATAGCTTATTGTTGTTGTTTTTTCATTTTGTCATCTGTCTTATTTAGAGTAGTGCACTGGGCTAATAATAAGTGTGTGATTAAAACAACACATGTTTTTTCAGGGCCATTTAGAAGTGCTAGTAAATAAAGTACAGGCTGACAGCAGTACAATCTTAAATTATTTATTGTATTTTAGTGTTTATTATTAATTCATTTAAATATATACATTTATTTATTTATAAATGGTTGACTGTTCATACCTGGCTGAGTTGGAGCTGGGTCAAGTTGGTGGTGCCTTCTCATGGATACCCATATTTGTTGTTCCTCCACTATATTCTAGTTAAGTGAAACAGATTTTACAAACGACCTTTATTTTCTAGAGAAAATCCAAAATACTTCCACATTTTTGAGTTTTATCTTCTCTGGGCATTTCTAAACTTCTTAATTATTTTTTCCATAATTTTCTGTCATTGAAACAGACTGTAAAAATTTTGCTGGTTCCCTCTCAGCATTTGAATATGTACATCATACTGCCTTGATATTCAGAGGTTAATAAGCACCATGAACCCCTTTTAGAAATTTGGGAATGTGAGGACAAAAGGATCAAAAATTAATTAAGAGAAGCAAAAAAAATTATTGTTACTTTTGTTGAATCACAAGACATTTGTTTCAAACCTTAACTGTTGTGATAAAAGCATATGTTAGAAAATTAAATCAAGTGATTTGTATTTTTTCCTCAGTGGTCAGAAACTGTTATTACTTGCAAGTTCAACGATACATCTGTTTAACTTTTGTTTTTCTTTTCAGGTATTGTGAAATTAGAAGAAAGTTGCTTCTAGAACATGTACACGAAGGATATGAGAAAGACTGGTGGCTGTATTGTGATTAGTGCTGGTAGTAATTTTGTTGCTTTCTGATAAAGAATAGGTGTTACCCTTGACAACAACGATTGACCAAGTTTCTTGCTTGGAGAGGATGTGGGTTAAATAACCCTGCAGCTTCTGAATTTTAGACAAATCTGAAAAGAAAAAAAACCTTGGAAGAATCATGTTGAACCCTCTAAATATCAGAACAGTAGAGTTACTTGTTGTATGATTTATTAAAGCACACAGATTTGTAATTTAAAATTACAACTTAAGAAAATTTTTCCTGCAAGTTCATAATTCGTCCTACTTTATTTTCTTTACGCTTCTGTTGCCAAATTTGTTTTCACAAAACTTTCAGGAAAAATAGGTATAATATTCATTGAGTCTTTATCAACTTAACAGGTTTATTTTCTAGGTATTACAATGCTGTTAAAACTATGAATGTTTTGGTAGATTCTCATACACCATAGTACTTTTTAAGAATTATACAAAATACAAATTATCTTATCCTAAAAAAAATTAATGTGACTAAGATATGTGTGTGTGTGTGTGTATATTATATGGTATCAAATAATAACTATACAGTAATTTGTGGGATTTAAAGAAGTTAAGGTCAGAGAAAGAAATATATTGTATGTTTCAAGCTGAATCTGCTTCCATGTACAGAAGTTTTTGTGTAAATCTCTTCAAATAAAATATTGCAGTTATTAATGAACAGGTAAGGAGCTGTTTGTGTGTAACTCAGAATCAGACTTTTGTTTTCATTTAATTAGAATACAGTTAAAGCTAATTGATATGCAGAACTATTCTAAAGTTACTAGGTGTTTAGAAAAAGATATTAGGAAAAATCAGCTGATATAGGTCATGTAGCACAAATTGTATGAACTAACTACAAACTAGACTTATCAAGTTCAAGTCAAAGAAAAATAACTTTAACCAGAAATTATAAATAAATATTTAACTTACAAGGCTTTGAATTAAATATGAAATTCCATAAATACTCTAAATATAATGAGTAAGAAAAAAAAAATAGTAATAAGTGACAGCTGTATGTAAAATATTTGATATATATATATATACATATATTACCAGGTGAGAACTGTAACCCACGAATAAAGTGTGGTTGGAATATACTATATTATCATCTAATTCTTGAGAATCCCTAATGGACAAGATTAAGAATGTAGTATTAAATATATAATATGCCTGAAATGATATATTATGACAAGTATAATTAATTATAATCATGTTTTTGTCGCCCTTGTAAAGGGCGTTCACACCATAACTTCCAGTTTTTACACAAATGCAACACAAGTTTTATTTTAAGGCAGTCATTTGTACTTCCTTTATTTTCCAAAATATTGTTTTAAATAAAATCAACAAGATACCTTTCGTCTGTACTGGTTTTTGTCTGGCTGTTACAAGAGGTGTAAAATTCGCCATTTTTTATGATACAAGTGAAAATAAGTACTTGTACAATGCAACTGTTATAAAACCTAATGAAGAAATCGTTCTTTTGGTTGTTTGTGTGAGTCTTTAGTTTTACGTTATTGTTGTCTATTACAAGCATGTCATTGTTACGATATATTATTTAACAAATTTCGCCTGTAGTGCCTATGTTCAGTTAAGTGCAATAAGAGATGTTTCTTTGCGAACTAGTTTGTAAAGCGTTCCTTGCTAATAAACTAATCCAACATGTGCTGAACATTAGCATGGCAAATTCTCGCAATTTAATTTCTTTTAATGAACTGCTGAAGTAATGCACGGTAAGAAAACAGTCGACTTTGTGTTAATTCACTATCAACTATAGTTAATAAAAAGGAAAATAAACGTCTCATAGATTAATTTACTCCAATCCTGCCTAAAATAATTTCAAGTGCCGCGACTATTGAGGATTCCCTTTTGTTTTAACAACAATAAAAACCTTTAATACGTAGATTCCACTAATGAAAAGTTTTTATTAATTGGTGAAAATATTACATCGCAATAAGTCTCCAGTGGCACGGCGGTATGTCTACGGACTTACAACGCTAGAATCCGGGTTTCGATACCCGTGGTGGGCAGAGCACAGATAGCCCATTGCGTTGCTTTGTGCTTAACTTCAAACAAACAAGCATCGCAATAAAGTGCTTTGTCCTCGTTTGTAATGTTGTTTATGATTGGGTGAAACCTAAATCAGTGATCGCTCAAGTATGTATCACCAATTGGACAAATGAGGTATTGATAAGTAATACCACCAAATCTGTACCACAAATTTATTAAACAGTAAAAAAAACACAGTTTATCAAAAAAAAAAAATTTCAATTTTGAGTTCCTCGTATTTCTATCAGAAATTGTCTTTTAATCTTCCATATGCCAGTGATGAAAAAAATGGTAATTTAGGAACTTTCATACCATTTATGTATGACCTCAGTGATGCATCCAGTTTTTATTAATTTTTGTTATCTTTACAAATTAAAAACAGATATGATCATATGTAAATGATTTGAACTTTTTCATTAGATATAAAGATTTAGAAAGTTATATTTATTACTTAAGCACAATTGATATATTAACATTATTTCAGTTACCACGGGCTAACTAAATTACATAATCACAATAGAAACAAATAATTTTTAATTTAACAATTTTTGATCACATAAAAAGATAATACCAGAATGTGACTATTGTATGTAATTTGCATATTTTTTATGAATGTTGAATTATAACAATATACGCAAGATTTATTGACGTACGAAAGCACGTGACATTCAATGCAAATTTGACTGAAATAAAGATTTTTTTTCGGAGGAACGTATTATAATATTAACTTTTTAATTTCGCTTTTAGACACTAAATAAAATAAAACTTATCATGTCCATTCAGTTTAACATTATATTTTGAATACAATGTCTTTTTTTTCCCTTCAGTTTTTATATTTTGCAAGAATGTAATGATATACTTAAAAGTATAATCTCACGGAAAGAACAGCTTTAAGTTTCTTTTTTTGCTTAAAATTTTATTAGCCGTTGTACAGCGGTTCATAGAGTGGCTCTGAGTTTTTAAAAATATAAACTTGTACCTTATACCTCCGTCATCTCCAATTTCAGATCTAATTATAGTTTTGAGCTCCAGAGTTCAAACCCTTTCGATTGATGTATTTGACCACGCCCAACGTCTCATAGTTTAATTTCCTCTAATCCTGCCTAAAAGAATTTCAAGTGCCGCGGCTATTGAGGATTCCCTCTTGTTTTCATTTATTAATAATAGAATTAAAAACCACTTTTATAAGTTTCTGATTTTAATTAAATGCTTTGCCGATTTTGAGTTGAAGTTGGACCCTACGTCATCGTTTCTTGTTTTGTTTTTTCCTCTTTAAGTTCAAGCCACACACTATCTACGCTGTGTCCACTGCGAGCATTGAGCCCCGGTTTTTAACGGTAAAAGCCCTCAAGCTCACCGTTCACTCACCAAGGAGGGAGAAGGGGGATTCCTTGTACTTTCTAATAAAAAAATGCGTGTTGTATATTATTATAAGAGTCTGAGATATTTGTTATTAAATATAAGTTGACTAAACTACTACTTTCTAAGAGATCCTGGAGAAGACACTTGTGACGCTTTTTCAATGTAATGAAAGCACTGCTCCCAGTGGCTCAGCGGTATGTCTGCGAACTTACAACGCTAGAAACCGGGGTTCGACACCCGTGCACAGATAGCCCATTGTGTAGCTTTGTGCTTAATTACAAACAAACAGTGTCCTTTAGTGATTGGGCGGTAAGTCTGAAGGCTAACGACGCCAAAAATTGGGCTTCGATACCCGTGGTGAGAAGAGTACAGATAGCTTATTTTGTAGTTTTGCGCTTAACAACAACCTAAACCAATGAAAGCGGTACGCTTTCATGACCGAATTACAACTTAGCAGTGACCTTGATTTAAAAAAAAGGAAAGCACCTCGTTTCTGTACACTGCTGTTATTTCACTTTATGAAGGAATCGACGACAGAGAAAATTATTGCTCGTAAAGATCTTGTGGCACTACGGTGAATTAATATGAATCTTTGTTTGATTTACTTTTCAAGCTACAGTCACAGAAATCATGGGAGAAATTTTGCCCGACAGCAAAACCCAATGAGCATTAGCAGAAACGATAATTTGTTTAAATTAAATTTTGGTTTGAGATTCTGTATGAGCGATTGCATGATGTTTTCATGACCCTTAGTGCTTTCCAGATTTACAATGCTAAACTCCGGGGTTTAATTCCCCACGATGGACAGAGCGCAGATAATCCATTGTGTAGCCTTGCGCTAAATGAGCAATAACAACATTTTTGTTTTAATCAATGGCATAGTTTCATAGTATGAAGCTAATTTGAACAGGAACACAGCCATGTTTATTAGGAGACGGTCTGACCCTGTGGTAGAGCTTTGGATGTCGGAACTGTCAACACGGGTTCGAATCTTTGCGATAACATAGAATATTCTCCGTACTTTAAATAGTGAGTGCATTATAAGAATGACAGTTAATCCCTGAACGAAGATGGTAGATGTTGCTGACTGGTTGTCTTTCCTTTGGTCAGTAGTTTAAGATTAGTTTGCCACAAATACATGACTGTAGACGTGGAAATTATTCGACACATTTGGGTGTAGAGGTTCCTTATAAGAATGACATAAATTGAAGAGGTAAATTTGTAAAATGTTCAGGTTTGCTGAAAAAGATGTACTTAAAATTAAACAGTTGTTTTCCATTTTGAATTTTAAGAGGGTAAAAACTGTAATATATTTCTTAAGATTTTCATTTATGAAAGATCGCGGGTTCGAATCCCCGTCATCCCAAACAGGCTCGCTCTTTCAGCCGTGGGGGCGTTATAATGTGACAGTCAATCCCCCTATTCGGGGTGGTGATGACTAGCTGCCTGTTAAATTAGGGACGGCTAGCGCAGATAACTTTGCGCGAAATTCAAACAATCGTCAATACTACATTTCACAAGTTATATTTCTGGAAACTGAAATTAAATCTAAGTAGTTTTTATATTAAAAAAGTTAAAGTCTTCTTTCCAAAAAAGTGATTGATAATTGAAGTTCCTTTTTTTTTCAGATTATAAAAGTTCAAACATGATATTAAACCCCTCCAGCGGCACAACGACTAGTCTGAAGGATTATAACACTAAAAAAAACCGGGTTTTGATACCCGTAGTAGGCAAAGTACAGATAGCCCATTGTGTATTCTTGTGCTTAACTACAAAAAACAAGCATTATATTGAAGTTAAAAATAATAGTAATGTTTTGTGTAAAATCTATTTTATAGTTCGCCTACGAAAGTTGAATAAATTGAAACATCAATTCGTAATATTCATGTAGTATTTTTATATAATCCTTTTAGTGTAATATATAATTTCTCTATTTATGAGCTTGGGGAAAAACATCAACAACAAAAAAGTATTAGCTCAAGGATTTATAGGTTGTCGGTTAGTTCACCAAATTGGTTTATACTTCTTTATTTATAGTTTTGAAAGTGTGTTACAAAAGTTATAATCCTTGCCAATTTGGATTGAAGTTAACTGTACTTTGATAGTTTTAAAACCGAATGCCTTTATCTGTAATCATATGTTTTAAAATCATCAACATAATATTTATAATAAATAATATTTTGCCTTAAAACACGTAAGTTTCATTGACACTAGATAAAGGCAATTCATACCACTGAACCATGCAGTGTGTCTATTCAAAACTAAATTAATTGTAATGATATAAATATTTCTTGTTAAATAATCACGGCTTGAGGGCTTGTGTCATGTTATACAGAAACAATTTAGCAGTGTAAGACTAGAGGGAAGGCAGCTGGTCATCACCGCCAACTCTTGGGCTACTCTTTTACCAACGAATAGTGGGATTGACCGTCACATTATATATCGCCCCCCACGGCTGAAAAGGCGAGCGTGTTTGGTTCGTACCCGCGACCCTCAGATTGCGAGTCGAGCGCCCTAACCACCTGTCGTAAATATTTGATTGTTCAATATGACTTCAGTGATCTTCATATTACTTTTGTACATTTCTACCTTATGTTCATATGGCAGACAGCCACACGTGTTTCTTCGTTCAAACTTATCCAGAATGTATTTACAAATCCACGTGACACAAAAGGAAATTAAAAACCAACGATTAAGGGATTTATACTTCAAGCTTATGTATTATAGAAACATTGATAACATAATTAGTAGATGAAACTATTATCTATTCACGTTAAATATTTTTTACTTTATATTAAATTCAGAAGTATGTTAAATTTGTCAAGACAAAATATTTCAGTTTAGAAAGTAAGGCCATATAATTTGAAACACACGTACTAATTTAGTGTACAAATTTTGTATCTCTATCATACTTAACATACTGAGTGCATCGATATCAAACATAATTTAGGACAAAAATATTTCACGTTCATTTAAACTAAGACTTAAGTTAAATCTAACTAATGACAAACTAGTGTGTCACTGAACTTTCACCTTAATGTTTAGCAAAATGAATTTATTGACTCTTTAACTTAGTAGGCTAAAACATGGCATATAATAGTTTCTTCTCATATAGCAATAGAGTTTTGAATTTCAAAAATTAAACAACATTGAAGTTATTAAAAATTATGGAAATCAGTTCTGCTTGCGTTTTTACTTTGAAGTTACTTAAAGTTTACATGTCAAAGTATATATTGTACACTTTTTGTATAAACTGAAAGCATTTACTTTATGTTTAATTTGATAAGCACGATATTGTTTTATAAATTTGTTTATTTTAATAACTTATATCTTGTTTATTGAAGTAACATAA
>NW_013665672.1:0-25314 GCF_000517525.1 Limulus polyphemus | reverse complement strand
AGCATCAAATGTTCGAAATAATTAATTTATTAGCCCACCATAGCATCAGCCATCTAGTAATCAGTCCGTTTTACCATAATTTAACGCCTAATACGAACTATAGTTTGCTTGTGATCGAAATTAAATCTTAATTTCTAGAGGCGTTGCGTGAGCTTTTTGTACGAGTAAGCTATACTGTCACGTTTGTGTGGTTGTACGATTGAGAGAAATAAGTAAGCGCATATACACTCTTTCGCTCTCTGTATCCCTCTATCCACATAGACTGTATCATATTTTTGGGTTGGTGAGAATAATGCCCTGTGAGGGACAGTTTATTTGAGGAAGTTAAGCCTTTCTAAGCCTCTTATACGCGCCGTCCCTGTTAACTTCCAAATCTTAAACTTGTTACTTTATGTATTTATCGTACCCTTCCAATATTACCATGCTTCCAGCCAAGTAGACACCATGAGCTGATCAACCACATTCATAGAAATTTGTTTTAAGCATCTGATTCCAGGTGCCTCTAGGTTTTCTACAGTCTTGTGTAAAAGCCCGAGTTTTAATCCTTTAATCATAGCTCAAACTGCTTTAAGTAGATATCATCCTGGTTAACCATAATCAATACATGTAAATATAATCCATATCATCAAACATATTGAAACATTTTTAAGATAACAAAACTTCAAATTTTAGATAGCGAACTATGATTTAAGATCATTTCTTTAAAATGATTGTTAATCATTTATGGTAAACTTGAGATGTAGGAACAAATGATTTGTTTGTTTGTAGTTAAGCCCAAAGCTACACATTGGGCTATCTGTGCTCTGCTCATCACGAGGATCGAAACCCGGTTTCTAGCGTTGTAAATTCGCAGACATACCGCTGGGGGTGGGAGCAGGAAAAAATGAAAAATATGTACATTAACAAGGTTACCAGTTACCAAAGACAAAAGAGACAGGCAGTGTTATAATTAACTAGACATGCTTTTTAACATTGTTTGATACATAGATCAATGACGATGATACTGATAAATGCTAGATCAACCATTTTTTACTTTCCCAGAGTAAAAATCACAACAACTGTATTATACAGCCAGATTATCATCATATCTGTTACCAATAATATTTACAATTCATTTTTAGCCCAACGAAACGTACCATCAGATCTCACTGTGTTTTGGAGACAGGGCTAGAATTGTGTAAAGTTACCAAGTGGAACTCAGTTTCACAACCCCTCTGAGGCGGATGGTCCGGGGGCCACTAAATTTCTTACTTCGATTATTTGATGACGTCACAATGTATGTTCACACAAAAATGTAACTCAGAAGAATATGTCGCAAAATAGGCCTACAATGAAGTAGGCCTGCATAAACGATATGAATTGATAAGGTTTGATAACTTATCTTTAAATTTACGTATGTCCTTGAACATTCTACAACAGGAACGTTTCAATAAAAATTTCTAACAACAGGAGCGTCGTCACAACAATTTCTAACAACAGGAACATCTTCACAACAATTTCTTACAACAGGAACATCTTCACAACAATTTCTTACAACAGGAACATCTTCACAACAATTTCTTACAACAGGAACGTCTTTACAACAATTTTTTTATAACAGGAACGTCTTCACAACGATTTCTTACAACAGGAATGACGCTTCAGTTCGTTCCCGTCAACTCGTTCCCTGTTTGTAGGTTAAGACTGTCATTATATACTAAAGTCTATGAGGGTATGTATTTACTTCATTTCACCCTACGAATACCCAGAAATTATAGTGTATGATAAACTCAGTTTGATCATTCATTATCGAAAAGTAACTGAAACTTTAAATGTAAAAATATGTCACTCAATAACAATGATTCTCAATCGCATAAATTCCAAGTGTAGGATATGCAGGGCCAGATTAAGGAATGGGGAGGCGGGGCAAATTTTTAGGGGGTGCCTCAGAGCTGAACGCCCCTCCAGTGTCACAGCGTTATGACTGCGGTTTTGCAACGCTAGAAACCGGGTTTCGATACCCGTGGTGGGCAGAGTACAAATAGCCCATTGTGCAGCTTTGTGCTTAACTACAAACAAACAAACCTCATGGATAGTCAAATACAATTCAATACAATTTGTTAATTACATTTTGATCTATGCACAAACACGAGCGATAGGTAGATAATATACAAACTACTAATTCTTATACTTATAATAAATATAAAGTAATGACAACGATTTCTTTGTTAATGACCGAGCATATATTTATGAAAGAAGAAGCTGAAAGAAAATAAACAGTAACGAAAAATTACAAAATTCTTACATCTAAGAGTGCATATTGTATATATATTTTTTGTATAAATTTAAAGCATTTACTTTCTATGATGGTTAATTGTATCCATTATCAACTTAATAACATCAGTTTGTTTTGTGTTTAATTCAGCTTTATTGTTATATTAAAAATTTAGACTTTGTTTAATCCAAACGATTTATTCGTTTTTATTGTGTTGTACCCAACACGGTATCAAACTTCGATTTTTAACGTTATAAACCCTTTAAAACCGTATTTCGATACCCGTAATGGGTACAACACAGACAACACATTATGTAGCTTTATGCTTAACAAAAAACAAAGATAATCTCAATCTAGTGAAAATTCTCGATAAAAACTCAGTATTCTTTAAGATTTTTCATAAAGTAATAAAGTTAATTGTATTGTCAAATAGCCCTCCCACCCCCACGGTGGCTCAGTGGGCTTATAACGCCAAAATTCGGATATCTGTATCTAGTGTGGGCATAGCACAGATAGCCCACTGTATAGCTTTGTGCTTCACAACAAACAAACGAAAAATTTATCTAAGAGAAAAAATTTACAGGCAGTGAAAGATTCAGATAAAATTATCCAAGATATTTCATGAGATAATTTTCTTTCATTTATTTTTATAGACATGCTTTAATACGTCCTGGAGAGAAAAATCAATATAAGTGTTGGATTTTAAAGTTTTTGTGCGTCAGTACGCCTTCAGAGAAGTAGTCATGCTAGGGATTGTAAAAAACCCACTATATCTAGCAAATACGAAAAACATATATAATTCAGACGAAAACAAAAAACTATTAATATGATGGGTTTTATCAAGATTTATACATTTTATGTCAGTGTCTTATATTTTATTGTAATATTACATTCCAAGATGTCGAGTAATACTTGGTAGCAGGTACTTGGTACTCTAGTCAACCTTTGACTTTAGCATTTCACCTCTCCTCGTTGTCTTAGTTTCTTCTATACATGTCAATATCATATCTGATAGAAAGTTTCCCTCTAGAGACTTCAGCCAGCAGTTAGATTCCAATACATCCACTGAGAATGAAGCCTACATACCTAGATTATTTATTTCATTGGAGAATCCAGGGATGGTTCTGTGGGGCATATATCTCCACACTTCCTCCATAAACTCCCATGGAACACCTATAATACAAGACCTATCTGAAAATATTTCTTGTTTCTAAATCCTTTAGTACTTTCCTCACATAAGTTAATCTTGTTATTGGTAAACATTTTGCAATTAAAATGTTTACTTATAATAACGAAATGCAATTTAACTCTTTTATGAGAATTACTCGTCGCACTTCGATGTTTCCACCATGTTGACTGATGCTTAATAGGTGCTGCCTTCTCTTGACAGACTTTGAAGCTAAAAGCTTCTACTTGAGTTAAGCGAAAGTCATACAGTTTCAATCAATCTATATTCAAAATATTTTTATGCAACGTATATTTCACACAACATTTAATTTTATAAAATTTTTATTTCTGTAGTTTTTCATATAAAACTAGTCCCCAAGATGGGGATAATGCTACTACTATTCCCCAAACTCACGAGCTAGATCCACCAGTAAATTATTCTTACCATATACGTCTGCTTCACAATAAGATTAACACAATTCAACGTTCTACAGATATTTTTTTATCTAAAAATTGCAACTAATTTGAAAAGTCTGTATTAAAATTGAAATAAAATATCGAATATTTACATAAATGAAGATATACAGTATTATAAATTATGAGGTGGTATATTTCATACTTATACATCACTAACGTTTTATTCATATTTTATTTGCTTGACATGTGAACTTCAAAAGCAAAAAATAAAAATATTTTTTATTCATAATTTGATTTTATTTACTCTTGCACAACACTTTCTAGTATATTATTGGATTATTTTTATTACCTGTTAAATGATCCTCGTAGTTAAATATGACGAAACAGGAATGTAATGGGAAGTTTGATTATTTTGTAGCAATGTATCGTAGATTTAATTCTATTCTGAAGAAAAATATAAGTAAGAATCAATCGAAATAAGTCGATAGAGAGCGATAGTAATTTTGACATTTTAAAAGTTCTTCTTAAAACACCACTGTATTGCTATTATATTGTATTGTTATTTTACCATCGGTACTGGTAAACGTAGTCAGGTGTTATTTGTGGTTAACTGTGATATGTTTGTTTTAGAAATATTTATATTCTGTTGAATTTTGTTCACTATAATAAAACTAAAAGTCAGATTGTACCGTACACTAAAAGTATCATAACCAAATGTAAAATTATATTGATTTATTTTTGTTAGTGCTATTTTCCATACCATGACTTTATAGCATTAAACGACTTTTATTGTATGTTTTATCTCTGAACTACATTCGAAACTGAATAACATATCTTCATTCTAAATAATGAAGTCTGTGACTAAATTGGATTTACTTTTAATTTAGTGTTTCCGCATCACAATAACATTTTCCAAAAAATAATGCCTACCAGTTCAGAAATAAAAGAGGGATGAGTCCCCCAGTGGGACAGCGGCAAGCCTTCGGATTTACAACGCTAAAATCGGGGGTTCGATTCCCCTCGGTAGACACAGCAGATAGCCCGATGTGGCTTTGCTATAAGAAAACCCACACACGAAGATAGATGACGTCAGTAAACACCACAGATTTCAGTTTTTTCTTCTTTTATAAATCATGCTACACTTTCACTCAGACTTTCCAGAAGCGCAATAACAGACTCAGAATTAATCAGATTTGAAATTTTATTCATGAATACGAGCCTTAAAATACTAGGTATAACGTAAGATTATTCATGCCATTCCGCAGAATTATAGAAAATTAATATACCATCAAATATATAATTTCTATAGATTTTTGTTCATTTCTTTCTCGCTCTTCAAATTTATAGTTTACACGCTCTACTTCACAGCTTTCTAAAGCCGTTTAATTAACCGCATTGCTAGGATTGCAATGAAAGCTATCCGGTTATACAAAAACTTTCAGCATTTTAATGATTATCGAACAAGCAGGCTGACAAAGATATTAACAAACAGACTTCATAGTGGTTTGATCTACAGAGACTTACGTTGCTATAGTGACGGTTACATTATTATCTCATGATACGTGACATTGCTTACTCCAAGTGTGTTCGCTGTCATTTTTGGATCATTATAATATAATAACGACTATTTAACATTTAACCTTTGTTGAGAATTTTGTTGTGTTTTTGTCCATTTCAAAGATCATCTCATCAGCCGAGTACACACTTAAAGAAGTAACTTATACGTAAGCACAAGCGAAAATAAAATTTTGCTTAAAACTCACTGGAGTTTTCAACTTTTGAGTAAACTGACTCCCTTAAGCGTTATGTTAATATAGCAGTCTTTGTGTAAATGAATCAGTATGGCCTAGCGATTAGCGTGGCGGATTGTGGACTCGAGAGTTCATTGTTCGCATCCCATTGATGCAAAATCACGCTTTGAATCTTGGAGCCGTGGGTGCGTTATAATAGTGACGGTCAAATCCCACCATTCGATTAGAGTAGCCCAAGAGTTAGCGGTGGATGCTGTTGATCAGCCCAATTCGTCTTAGTCTATCACTTCAAAATTAGAAACCGCTAACGCAGATAGTTTGTGTAGCGTTGCGAAATAAACTAAACCTTTATTCAAATAGCCACTCAGAGACAAATAAACTGAAGTATGTACTTCTGTAGCAAATGATTCTGATATGACAACCAAGAACTACTTTTCTAACTAGAAAATAAAGATGGCTGTGCACTCAGATAACAAATGGGGAGGTAGAGATGGCTAATGTGGCTTTTTTTATGTAAGGTACACATGCACGAGATATAATATTTGATGATATTGTTCTTTTAATAAATAATATACTTAACAGTCTTAGCTCACTTAAGTATCTCCTCTTCTTTAGGGTAGGAAAGAGCACTGTTGTAATACAGGTGATACGTGACTGTCAAAGTTAATGAACAATCCTTGTTAGATTGAAACACATGATATTGTTGCTAACATCTATAAGTCAGAAAGTAAGATAAAGAGTCATATCATAAAAATACACTTTTATGGTTATAAAAATTTTATAAAAGACATTTTCGCCATACGGCCCACTTCATAATTATCCTTATCAAATTCTTACTACTAAGCAAATGACTAATCACGACCCATTTAAAAATAATATATATTTATATATTGGTTATCAATATAGTTATGTCTGTTTGACATTAAATGAACAATAATTAAACATGTAAAAAACTTTGATTCCATTGGTTGACAAAGGCCCTAAATTTGTATTCCAAGTATTTATATGCCCCTCAGTTACACAGCGGTACGTTTGCGGAGTTATAACGCTAGAAACCGGACTTCGATACCCGTGGTGGACAGAGCACTGATAGCCTATTGTGTAGCTTTGTGCTTAATTACAAACATACAAAGAGTGTATTTTCTCTACTCATAAAGTTATTATGCATAATAAAATGTTCCAAAACCAGATATTTCGTTTGTCTATGTTTCAATAAATAATATAAACTAACAGAAAATTTTAGAACAAAAAGAGGTACATCAAACCTACGTAAACTATCTATTACTGAAATTATACAACTAATCATAAGACTGTTCACCAAACAAAGACATCATTCATGATTGTGTTTGTTTGCATATATTCTCACACAAGTACACAAGACCTACCTGCGCAAATTGTCTTTAATTTTGAACTGATAGACTAGAGACCAGAGGCTAGAGGCTAGTCAACAGCACCCCCGCTAACTCTTGGACTTGTCTTGTCTGACCGAAAAGTGGGATTTGACCGTCAATCTATCTATCTATATACTACTAAAACTCTGAGATTGTTTGCGTGTTTGCTTGTCTGTAATTAAATACACCAAAAACGTCGCCATATTTATAAGGAAATGAGAATAGAAACAGAATAAAATAAGTTTCGTTAAAATCGGGCCACGGGTTACCGAGTTAGCGCCGTTTTTCGGATCACTTTTATGAAAATTTCTAGCCTGAGTAATTTTACATCACACTACCGTTTGCGCTCTTTACGAAACTTCTTCGTTCAAATCTATTTCCCTGTCAATGTTCCCATCTTCAGTAAAAGGCGTAAGATGACAAAAACAAGATCTTGAAAAATTTATCAATAATGTGCCTTGGTTATGATAGGTAATTCGAAGGAAAAATAAAATGTTACTGTTTCTTATTTGTAGAAGGTTTAAGAGGAAAGACCACAACATAATGAACTAATTCATCACAATACCTGAAAACTCTGACTTCACTTTTTTGGAAAAATGAAAGGCCTTTCCTTTTACTCTCGATCAACAATCAAATATCTTTTCTTGAATTATGAATAACAAAAATGGATTGAAATATTTAATTAAATTATTTTAAAATAAACCTTCATTTCGGTGCAATATTGAAATTAGCTTGAATTCTTCATAACCTCTGAATAGTGGGTGACCCAACGGGTCACGGGTGGTCTAGTCACCCTTATAAAGTACCCACAACCACCAATTTTTTTCGGTTATGGGATCCTCAGACCCATAGTCCAACATGCTAACTATTGGGCCACGCTCAGTCATGATTATAGAAAAACAAAATGATCAAGACTACACAAAATGGCGCCAAATTATAAATCTCCTGCAACATGCAGTACACGTAAAATACTAAACAAAAACGAATTCCCTAACGCTGACAAGCGTTTTTATTGTTATTTCCCAAGTGCACTCATTATTTCGTAACTTGTGCAGTGCAATGATATATTTTGCTTTTCAAAATTTTTATTCCTCGTGCCAAAACAAAATCTGCTTTTGCAAAACATTGAACAGAAATATATAACGTTATTGCCTGTTTTTGTGTTTTAAAGGAAAAGTTATCAGCACTTTTCAGAAGTTCATAGACAAGAGGGAAAATCATCGATAGAAAAACATTAAGAGTAGATGTAGAACGATTGTTTGTTTGTTTGTTTTGGATCTCGCGCAAAGCTACACGAGGGCTATCTGCGCTAGCCGTCCCTAATTTAGCAGTGTAAGACTAGAGGGAAGGCAGCTAGTCATCACCACCCACCGCCGACTCTTGGGCTACTCTTTTACTGACGAATAGCAGGATTGACCGTCACATTATAACGCCCCCAAGGCTGACAGGGTCAGCATGTTAGTGGGACGGGGATTCGAACCTACAAACTGCAAATCGAGCGCCCTAACCATCTGGCCATGCCAGGCCTGTAGAAAGATGAAACGGTGGCCGATCTTCTGATACAAAAAGATATATTTAGTCAAATTAAAAGTTTTGGATTTTTTAGATATATCAATGTACGTTGAATTGTTTTTCTATGTATTACTCAAATTTTAAACTTAAATAATATGAAACAAAATTTGAAAATAAATTGGACATATTGAAATAGAGGTATTCCCTGGTGTGGTGATTTTTCCTGTCTAAATAATATCGTTAAAAAGTAGACCAGTTTCCAAGAAACAGTTATTCATAAATATATATACCTATATATTTGTCCATCAGGAAGTTACAGTAGACTTAAACACATCTGATTTATGTTTAATTACGTTTTCATATTCTCACGAATGATTCCAATGTTATAAATAAAATTGTTTTCTTTATCATTTGAAATTAATTAGTTCAATCTTTAGCAAAATGTAAATAACTAATTCTTCAAAATTATGATAGATGAAATAACACCACATACTTTAAAACACGAATAAATAAAACGCAACAAATTTTTAGAATGTATATTTTAGCCCCTTTATTTAAGTTTCAAAAGACAATAATTTAAAAATCACATTGAATTTACAGAATCATTAAAAAAAGAATTACACAATAGAAACTAGTAATACCAATTTCACAAAAACAGTATGGTAAACTGTCTTCGTTACTCTTATGTAACTAATAAATTTAGTTAGCAACATACAAACTTTCTGGATATTTGGCTCCTGGCCTTAGCGTGAAACAGATTGTCAAAAGGTAATGTGAAACATAAACTTAGAAAACAATCTGTAATCAAGAAACCAGTCAACATTTTTGGTAACTATTATCTGTGAGTGGTGTATATGGTTGGTCAATACTTTCTAAGTGCGATATTACTTGTGCAATTGTCGCAGGTGTTTAGCAAGATTTTCCATTTCCAGGATTTTCTCCTGATTGTGACTTGCAGAAGTGTAAAAGAGTTATACATCTTAAGTTTAAGTGTCTTAGTTAAATTACTGTCACTCTGTGTTGAGAATCAGGTTGAGAGATTTTCCATTGTCTCTTTCTCCAGCCTTCTTGTTTTCTAAGTTAGCTTTTATTTTGTTTCTTTATATTTTAATTTCCTAGTTCATTACTAATTCTAAAACTTTTAAGTAAACTAATGTTTTTCGCAAAATATTATACATACTTTGATGGGACAAAGCTACTCATAGATACCTTTACAGTGATTTGCCGTTTTGTATCTGTACTAAAACAATTATTAAGTATTCAGAGAAATCACTATTATAGGGGGAAATTACTATAATAGGGGATTGTATTTGTTTATTTGTAGTTAAGTTACACAATGGGATATCTATACTGTGTCCACAACGGGTATCGAAACCTAATTTCTAAGGTTTAAGGCCGCAGATTTACAGCTTTGCTACTGGGAGGAAGGGCAAGAGGATGTAGACATAGTACAGATGCTCTAAAAATAAAGTTATTGTATTTAGAATGTTCGCACAAAGTTAGAAAAAGGCTATCTGCATATACCCATGGTCGACTCCAATCTTTAACTGACAGATAGGAAATTAATACGGAAGGCAGTTAGTCAATAACATCTACCGCCAAATCTTGGACTACTTTTGTCTGATGGGATAGTGTAATGAGGCCCGAAAGTGTGGAGCGCATTTTCGAGGCAATGGGACGCGATCCATGCACCCTCGGATTCACAGTCTGAGCACACTACTACTAAGATGTGTCCAACTCCACTAAAATGAGAAACAAAACATGTTTGTTTTATATTTCGTAGTTAATAAAGTATCAATCTTTTTTGACTTTCGTAAATCAGATCCCAGTAAATCCCATCGAATTCATGTACTAAGTTAGCCCTAAGTGTTACTCTCTATATCATGAGTTAATGTAGAATGTTATCAGCTGTTTCACAGGATGATGTATTCTTTACAACATCACCTTGAGTGGCAAGTTTAGTTTATGACAGTTACATGGTGACTGACATGGCCTGATGGTTAAAGCTTTCGTCTCCTTGTCACCGAATATGCTCATCCTATATGGTTGCCGAAAAGGACAGCCACCCGGATGTAAAAATTCTTGGCTTAAAAAATACTGACCGACCCCAAACTAGTTGGGATTAAAGAAGTAAAAAGGGGAAAAAACAGAGCAAAGATGCTTTTAAATTCTTATGATCCAGTTTCTAATTAGTTATTTAAATAAGGGATGTTGATCGTGAATGATGTTTTAGCATTTTTAGACAGATTCATTTACAACTATGATAGTATCAAAAGGGCCTTTTATCGCTAAATATGCGTATTTTTGTTTGTGTAATTTTTATGTTATTACTTAGAATTCATTTTCGAGTAATCTACAATTTTGTTTCAATTTTTTTACAGTTTCTAGACTCATATACTATGGCTTTTATACATATTTTAACTTTAAACATTGTCTCTTGCTCTGAAGTCTAAACCAATAGGCTCTCTTTGGCTCTCTTCATGTCGACACTTCTTTCTTTGATTTAAGTAGCAACAATCGTTATATTTTTTTACTTCCACAAGCTAGATTCATGAGCTTAGTTATTTATGTTGTAGTAATGAAGTTACTATGTGATTTATCTATTTCTTGACTTGGAATACTACACATTATTCCCATTTATAAACTACTGATATCAGTGATCAGGATCTATTTCTTGACTTGGAATACTACACATCATTCCCATTTATAAACTACTGATATCAGTGATCAAGACCTATTTCTTGACTTGGAATACTACACATCATTCCCATTTATAAACTACTGATATCAGTGATCAGGATCTATTTCTTGACTTGGAATACTACACATCATTCCCATTTATAAACTACTGATATCAGTGATCAGGACCTATTTCTTGCGGAAGTGGATCGTGTGTTTGTGTTTTTGATCCCTTTCAAGTATTTCTTTCTCTCTAATGTTCTCAATAAGTTAGTGCTCGAGAATTGCCACATCACCCTGGTAAAAACCTACGACAGAGAGGAGTGCCATAATGATCTGAGGGTGAGGTTAGAGAAACCCAGGTTGACAAACTCTCCCAAGAACTCTGTTCGCTCTCATGTTGTATTAATCACTACTATATTAAACACTACTCCAGTCAGTAAAAAGGGATATTTTACTCAGCCAGAGTGGTAGACTTAAATGAATAAAAAATCTCAACTTCATACAATTGTTGTTGCCATCACTACGCATGTAAAAGTTATCATTACAGATCTTGGCTTGAGAGTTTGTTTTTTCAGTTTACATGTCTTACAAGAGATACTTACTAGTATAGCTTCTACATCAGCTGAGCTGCAGCTCTGTGGCGAAACTATAAAACGATAGCCAAAATATACACAAGAATAATGGGCTGTATAGTAATACCATGAGCACCCTTCCTTTTTATTTTAATGTAAACTTTTTAATTTATTCTGGGTCTATACAATTTTTGTATAATATATGATCCAGAAAACATTAAATTGGCTTTGTTCTAGCTATCTTTGTTCCTTTGTTGTTCTCTAGAGATAATGCTTATTTGAGATTATATCTAGAGGTTATGGTTCCCATATATTATGGGTAAATCTGATGTTATCCTTAAGTAAAAATTGTTAAATTTAAACATTAGTAAACAGGATCTGAAATGAGTTATTTGACAGTAAAACATTTTGAGGGAAGAACATCTGTTGATCAATTCACATGTCCAGTAGCAGGCTACCGACTAGTGGCCAAGAAGCAAATACACAGACTTTTCTCGCCTATTGATTTGAATAAAGATTGCTTTAATTTTGTAAAATACATGTCAAGTTCTTCACTTGAACGGGTTAGGTTAAACAATTTCAGACTTTTTCGTAATTAATCCTGCCAAATGTCCTGTTATAAACCAGACCTTCCTAACATTTTTTGAGGAAACCAGTTAGCTTGATAATCCACAGAGAAGGTGGGAAAGACAAATTTTGGTGCTATGATCATACTAATCTATTGTGGAGTTTTCTTACTAAAAGGATGGCATATTCTGTAGTTGTAAGTATTCACTACCAAGAGGGAGAGTTTGCCGCTGAAGAAAGTTAATATGAGAGAGATATTGAGTCTAAAAAAGTCCTTTCCTGGACAAAGGACATTTGCCAATACTGCAAAGATCACTAACGTCAATCTCTCTGCACATGAAAACTTAGGAAGATCAGTCAACATCTGGTGTACTTAAAACAGCAGATTAGGTATTACCCCTTAAGATTAATCTCGACACAAGGGAAGCACGGACAACTGAGGGTCATCAAGGTGTAATGGCTCATGGTGAGTCTAACACCATGTGTAGAAGCCTCTATATGACTCCCAGGTTGTTGTCAACTATAGTAACACAACATTAGCTCTGTTCAAGACCAGCCAAGAAGAACTAGATGTGATACTAGTAGATGACCGACCTCTGACATCCAAGCTGTTTTCTCTGCAGGTGAGACAGTGGGTGCCAACAGAAGAAGGTTGTGAACTATAAAGCAGTCATCGCCTTTCCGAGTTATGAGGGATCCTGCCCAGACAACCACGAAAAAAGAAAAACTGTAACAGACATTTAGTTTTTAAAGGAAAGAAACTTTCCCAAACTGGGTTGTTCAGGGATATTGATATCCCCTTTTGCCCACGACCATGGACCGGGAAGAAACTTGGGGTCATGCAGAGCTTCAAGATAAACTGCTGAGAGCAACTCATTGCTCTGCTTCTTTGTATCTGAGTGTTAGAGTCCTTGAGTACATTTACTTCCAAATACCTATGACACTAATGGCAGGCATTGGCTGAAAACTTGCAAATGAGAGATTTTGGCCAGCATCATAGGTCCCTATAAGTGAAGACAAGCAGATATGGCCCCAGTGTTTAAAAGTGCAGAGAACGACGATCTAGGACATTTTCTGAATAATTTCAGACAGGTGACTACTTGGAACAGCTGGACTCAGGAGCAAGCAGTTCAATACCTGATCCTTAGCTTCGACAATTCAGACCTGGGTTGAATTCTATGTTTGGACAAGGCACGACAAGGAGACTGGAACATAGTCATGGTCAAGTTGCACTGCTGCTATACTCCAGTGGAATATGGAGTAATCCATCACTCAGAAATACTCAAGTCATGCTGAAGGTCGACTAGCCACCCAAACATCCTAGTGCTGTGATAAACCACATTGGTTATCCAGGTCTGCCCATGGTTTACATGCTGCAGCTTATGCAAATGATGTCTCCACCTGCATGTCATCTAGGATGGGAGGAGTGAAGTATCTGCTTTGTTGTGGTTTGTTGGGGCACTGGTAAATGTACCACCCATACTTTCTCAAGTAGCAAAAATGGCAAGACTATCAACCCCAGTCAATGACAAAGCAGGTGCCAGAGAACCAACAGTTCCTGTATTTTACCAAACATCAAGGCTATCACTTTCAAGTGGCATCTCAACAGGTCAAAGAGAATGATCAGCAAGTGATAAGTGCTGTCACAAAAGCTCCAGAAAACTAATGGAGCCTGCCTATTGACATTGGGGAGCATGGAAAACATTTTGCACTGAAGGATCTGGTGGTCAGCCTAGCTCTCTCAGGGTTGGATGGAGCTTGATACATACTTGTGAGGGTGTAAGGGAAATAGGTTGCATTCCTGATTTACAAAGGCATAGGCAGAACTCTGGTAAATCTTGCAATATATCTGAAGTCCTTCAAGTGAGACCAACAAACTGGCTAGTGGATACCAACTTTGTTCTGGTAAATGGCAATAAATTAGACGAAAGTGAAGAGGTAGCAAGATCTCTAGCCTTGTCCAGAAAATGTTATTCATAGAATGAATGTAGTCATCTCTGATATTGCATATGTCATTGACATCCTTGAGATGGATGCAATGACAAAATTATCATTCAATTTCGCCTGTTGAACAGGTGAACTGATGTTCCATAGTAGAGTTATCCAGTGTTGGATGAATTTAGCTCAAGAACAATGGACAACATAAAATACTGTAATGGAGGAAATAACAATACCTCTGTATACACAAGTTGTGTTCTTCAGTTTGTTATGGACAAAGTATAATGTATTGGTCCTGTGGGTACCATGTAACATGATTATAGAATCCATGTATGAAATAGACTGTTTTCTGTACAGGCATTATTAGTTTGGACAGTTGATCATCCAATAATTCTTTTTAATTATGGGTAGCTATCCGGCTTTATGCTGGAATGGTCATAGGTACATTAAGTGAAGTGGAAGTAACTCAGGTTTGAGTTAACACTACGATTGCATCGTGGCTATATACCCATCTGAGATCCTTGATTGTGGATTGTGAAAGCAATCTAGACCAAACGTAGCAAAAGCTACTCAGTGAATTGTTGTTTGATTATACCAATTTATTTGTGGGATCAGATGGCAGATTGGGTTGAATAATTGCGACTCACTACAACATATACACAAGTGATGCACGCCTGATAAAGCAACTTTTATGTCAGCTTCCCTGAAATACTAGTAATATAGCCAGCACTGAAACACAGTGAATGTTGAAGACAGAATCATACATTCTTTGGTCATCTCCAATGATGATTTTCAAGAAGAAGGAAGGTACATCAACATTTAATGCTGATTTTAGATGGTGAATGCAATAATTTGCATTGATACTTTCCCTTTGCTGCAAACAGTTGAATTTTGGGATATGTCAGAAGGTTCCCATTTGTTTATCACTTGAAATATAGTATTCAGATGCTGGTTAGTTAAGCTATACTACAAAACCACGCCTAAGACTGCTTTTAGCATGAGAAGTGGCTTGCATGAATTATGCACCAAGCCATTTAGCCTATGTAACATTCCAACCACTTTTCAGAGGCTAATGGTGCTTACACTGAAGGGGCTGCAATGGAAATGATGTCTGGTCTATGTCAGTGACATTATTTTAAAGGCCGCACGTTTGACGCTGTGACTGAAAAGCTAATTCGCTTTAAAATTAAATTGAATTTTCAGCTTGAAGACAATTAAGAAACAGAGGGAGAATGAAAAGTGTGTTATAGAGATATACCATGAGTTTTTCTGCCTTCTTACTTTAATGCAGAAAATTTTACATATCTTCTGAGTCTATACAGTTTTTGCATACACAGGGTCCAGAAAACTGTTAGGTTGACTTTGTTTTAATTACTTTTGTTCCTTTGTTGATCTCTAGAGATAATACGTATTCCTCTAGCAGGGTGTATTTCTGAAATGCTGTACGTTGCACAAAAATGTAGATGACAGCAGTATCCTTCACTGGCAAGGCAAATGATATTCAAAGGTTACGGCCTCTACTATGATAGCTAAAAGCTACGGCTTCCGCTATGTTGAGTGAGAAATAATAGTCATGTGGATGATGCTAATAGCTATGAATAAATCCAACATTTTCTTTTAAGTAAGAAATTCTAGATTTAAACATTACCACACAGGATTTCAAGAGGATTTTTCTGATGTAAAGACATCTTTAGGGAAGAAAGTCTAGTAGCAGGTAACTTTCCAATGTTCAGAAAGCAAATACCGCACACTGTACTTAGTAGTTGATTTTAATAAAGATTACTTCATTTTATCTAACACATCATGTTCAGTTTGTTTATTTTATTGCTGGAACGCAATTAGTTTAGTTAAATTCAGACTTACTTCATAAATTATCCTGCTAATCGTCATGTTTAACACATTACAAGGTTGTACTATCGACCAATGCTGTGATAGAAGTGATGTCTGAAATACACTGTTTTCTACTGAAAAAGTAAGTCATGCTTGCTCGGAGTGTTATCTAGACCAAGAGCAAGATATATTTGGGTTACGGTTTGCACCCATAATAACTTTGCAGTCTAGTTAATGTCACTGGTGTAAGATTATGCAGAGACAGAGAAAACTTGGAAGGCTATCCAGTAAACTTTTCAAATGTATTTGTTGAATCAGATTTCTGATTGGGCAGACCTCAATTAGTATCACATAGGTAACGAAAATGCACGTCCTGTAAAGCAGCCACAAAGAGGCTTAGCTTCCTTGGAGCACTAGTTCTATAGTTAGTGCTGAGATAAATTACAAGCTGTGAGATGAAATGATACAACCTTCAGATAATTTTTATATGCTCTCAGAAAGAAATGAGGCATGCTAAGCTATTCAATGTACTACATGTGAGTGAAAATGTTAATGGATGTTCAAGAATTTCTATTGTTATCCACAGAGATGAACGTTCAGATGCATTTGAAGGATCCAAAATGTTGCAGATGTCAATACTTTACAATATTAACAGAATATTTATACTTTTTCTAGAGTTGTAGTTCATGAACTTATTTTATGATTTTTATCTGGTGCAGAGATACTTTTAAATTTTCGTGGTTCAGTTTCTGGTAGAGAGCAGTAAATAAATTGAGATTTTGAAAGACGAGAAATTCACTTTTGTGACTTGCCTTGGACAAAAGTACAGACTATCCAGTAGCTCAGCGGTAAGCCTGAAGACCTATAAAAGTCGAGTTTCAATGTATGAGATGGGCACAGGACAAATAGCCCATTGGGTATATTTGCGCTTAACAGCAAACAAAAATATCGAGGTTAAATGAATTATAATAAAACTATTTTGGAGTCTCACTACGTCGTTACAGTCCATATCGCCATGTATGGTCATACTCTATCTGGAAACCATTCATCCTAACAATAGCCCTGCGGCAAAATTTCTATTACAAAAGGCTATGTCACTTATGATATACAACATTGTTTATTGACAAAAGAGGACACAGATAAACATTTCGGAATTTTATCGATGTCCCCTTTTTGTTAATAAACAATGTTGTACATCATAAGTGTTGTAATCTTGTTTATTATCAAACTTCATTTTCCCTCAAACACATCGATTGATTAGAGTGATCAGACATCCTGGTTTTGCTAGAAGAGACCTGTTTTTTGGTCCTATGCCCCAGTGTCCTGAGAAAAGTTCAGTTTGGAAATCTGGTTACCCTAAACTTGATAAAATGTTTTGAGACAAATCTTAATTTCAATCTTATGTTTGAAAAATTGTAACTCAAAAATATTTTAGATTATTTGTCATTTTCTGGCAAAGAAATATAAAAAAGTTCATATCTTCGTAACTTCAAAAAGTTTTGCCTCTAAACAAAACTTGTCATTTTTTTCCTTAGAATTTTTCTGCTCATCTCAAAGAATAACTTTTGCTAAAAAATTTTCACCCTCTTAAGAATATATTACCCATTTCTTGACTTCAAGCCTTTCCTTTAGTTTTGTACAGGCTTTGGTTAAACCTTCTTATGGTGCCATATCAAGTGGTTTGATCATTTAATGATAAAATACAGCTTTGAAAATAGCTATAAAGAAAGGTTAAATATGAATTTATTAAGTAAGAATTATACTATGATGCCATTGTAAATATATATAGGTTTAAGTTGTTTTTTATAGTTTCTGCAAACACTCCTTTCACTTGTAAGTTATCAAAGTATTTGTATTAAATTATACTTGTTTGAAAGCTACAAAAATCTTCCTTCAATGAGAAGACATCATATAACTTGAGATAAGGTAGGTAAGCTTATACAGTTTAGAGAAAACTATTAAAAGTTTAAGACAGTAACAAATGTATTATATTTGTAGAAATTTATCATCAGGTATATGTAGTTTACACGACAGAGAAATATGTATATATATATTTACAGCATGAAACAAAGAATTTACATGACTGAAGACTACTTAAGGTTTAAAGGTATCTTGGTGAAATTTTGTTCTTTGCTTAAATTACAATTTTTACTGTTCAATACATATACAATAGTGCTATTGAGCTGCAATATTTGTAAATATGAGGTTTTTTTTCTATTATGTTCACCAAATAAAATTCATCATCATCATCAAATCAGATAAGTTTAGTTAAATGTACTGTTTAATGAACATGGTAGGTGACCGCAAAATATTTTTATGATTCAAATAATGTAAATAAATGAATTGGCTTACTGGCTATTTAATTATTCTAATTGCAATTGTGATATGTTTTAAGTAAAAACATTATTGCCTCATCAGTGATAGTAAAACATATTTTTAGTATTTAATTAGCAATTTGATTTACAAAAGATCAATGGGGAGGTGAGGGAGGATTAATGTGGTAACAATGGTAACAATTCATTTACCAAGTAAGAAATGTCCAGATTGTCTTTAAAACAAAAAACCTGTGACAAAGTATGTTTTTTTTGCAAAATATGCAAATGACAATGTTCAGATTTAGTTTTCAAAGAAGAAATGAGAGTCAATAGATTATTAGAGTTGAATTTTTGTATATTCAGTGCCTCAATCCAAAGTGTGTTATATCATAAGGTTTGAAAAAACTAAGAATAACTCTTATACTAAAAACCATTTGGAAAGATATGATTAAATCCAGAGAAGATTACATCTTTTGTATTGACTCATTATCCAAGTATACCTACTGATCTTTCATTTAATACAGAATTTAAACAAACAAAAGAAAAACACTAAAATATGTTTTTAAAGATAATAAAATTATTTCATCAATACAACAACCTAAACATGTGTACAGATGACTGAACAGGCCAAAAAAATTGTTTTTTCAATGGAAGTTATTTTAAGTTCTGAAAACAATAATTGTGCTTTATGTAATTTAGGTTTTATAAAAACTACAAAAACAATAAAGAGAAGTTTTGTTTTTCCTTAATTTTTTAATTGCAATTCAAGATATGTAATAAATTTTTTTAGGATGTGTAAACTGTGGTGAATTCTAAGTCAGTAAAATAGATAGTCTGCGATTAGAGATGAATTTACTTAAATTCCACATTAACAAATTTATTATGAAAAAATTAAAAATTCTCCAATACCATATTTTTATGTTACCCTTTGAAGACATTTAACATTTTATTTTTTCAACAGCACTTTAACTAGGAAGAGAACAGAAGTAACAAAAGTTAAGTAATGTTAATTTTAATGAAACAACACTTAAAAATATTACTAGGAATTACAGAAAAGACAATGTCAGTAAGAGGTATTTTAAATTTTAAAAATTATGGAAGGTATAATTTTCCTATACTGAAAATGCATTTCTGATAGATACTTACCTCCTCTGACGTAAATAGCTATTCTCGTTCAGTGTTGCCCTCTATATGCAATTTTTTTTTCACACATGCCACAAACCTGCTACCTCCCCTCTATTAGAAAAGACTCATTTCAATGTGTGTCTCACGTAAATTATCATGAGACAATCCTTCACAACAAGAGTGCCACACACGCTCATTATGCATGTGACTCCCTCTACATAATTGTACCAGATTATCAGTTCAAGTTTTGGGAGAAAATGGAGCACTGGTTTTCAGTGAAGAGCAAGGGTGAGTAGAGGCAAGTACCTATTGGAAATACATTTTCAGTATGGGAAAATTATAAATTCCAATATGGTACATTACCTCTTCTCACATAAGTAGCTAGAATCCCACATTGAATAGGTGGAGGAACCAGTGTGAAGGAAAGAAAGAAGCATCCACTGGTCATGAAGAGCTCGCATATGAGCATGACCTAAGGGGAAAAGTACAACTGTGGAAGACCACATCCCCAAAAGCTATAGAACCTCACAAGCCGTAATAGAGGGAGTTGTAAGAAAGTGGTGAAATGAAAGCGCCATCGAACAAAGTCGAGGAGCAGAAGGGATCAGATATTGGGTAGGTTGAAGGAAAGACTTCTTCAATTTGATTAACCAGACTACTCGAACGCCACCTCCCAGAGCAGCTGAAGAGTATGATGGGCAGAATGAGCTATCAGCAGCCAATCATCCATATAATAATGAAAACACATCCTGAGAGCATGGAGATGACGAGCAAAAGCTCGATTCGCCCGACAAAAAACATAAGTGGCCAAGCAAGCCCAAAGGGTAGTGTGCAAAACTGATAACTCACACCTCGATTGACAAACCAAAGATATGGTTGGGAACTGTTGAGCTGTTGGGATATGTAAGTAAGCATTCACGATGTCCATCTTGGTCGTCCATAAACCTGGAGAAAAAGCCCACCCGAGGGTGAGAAATAATTCCATGGTAAAATGGGCAAGATTAAGAAATTGACTGAGGTTGATACAATCGATGGTGGGCCGCCAGTCTCCAATTTTCTTGGGGACAACAAACATACTGGAATAAAAACTAGGAGAAAGATGATTCACAGGGTCGATAGCTTGTTCAGACAGAAGGTCATGAACCACCTCTGACAGATGCTGGCTGGTAATGGGATCCCGAGGCAGAGGGAAGGAAATGAGTACCTGTGACAAAGGAGGTGGGGAAAGAAATTGTAAGACAAGTCTGTCTGATAGGACCTGAATAACCCATTGATCTGTGACAACAGATTGCCAAAGAAGAAGAAATTTGCACAATCAAGCTCCCATCAGACCAGAATTGTTTGCATTGTGCCATTCTACACAGAAGAAAATGACAAGATAATGAACCCCTTGAAAAAGGAACAGGTAAGAGCTGAGAAGGACAGGAAACAGGAATATGGGCTAGTCATGGTTCCAACTGCGACAAACGAGCTATCAAAGAAGAAAGTGTAGAGTGTTGATGCAGGGATTCCACATATAATTCCAAAGTGTCAGGAACATGGTCAAATACATACCACTGAAGAAAAGGGGCTATATGTAATTTCCTGAAATAAGTGGGAGGCAAATGAATTTGGGAGAAGGCCGCATAGCAACCCAGAAGATCCCAACAACAGAGAAACCATTCGTGTAAGGTGAGAGCTGAGGATGACAAACGAGCCAACATGGAGGTAATAAGGGAGAGGCTGTCCCTTGAAAAACCCTCAGGATATCAGAAAGGAGAGTGAGTTATGGTAGATAAATACTGTTAAGTGAAGGTAAGACGAAGGCATAAAAACTGGGCATGGCAAAATAGACCCCAACTGCTGAAAGTCTAGAAATAAACAGTCAGCTTGATGGTATGCAAAACACACTGATCTGTTGCCCATGAAGGGCGAGGCACGCTGGCACCCTCAACCAATTGGGAAACAAAATACCCAGCACGAACCATAATATCCGGGGAAGGTGGGAAGATAAAATAAGGAAAAGAAGAACTATCATACAACAAAAGAGGATGGGGAAAGGAAATCAGGGAAAGGGATAAAACATCACATAGCTGAGAAATCATGTCTAAAAATGCCCTATTAGGCCTAGCCGATTCTTCAGCTATAGCATAGGAAAACACAGCAAAATCCAGTGATGGAAAAAGGTTATCAAAAATCTTCATCAGACCAAACAGGTTCAGCTTGTTCTTGAAGAAATGGGGCAAGTTCAGGAGAAGATGGTTGACCCATATAACGATTAATCTCTCAGCAAATAATCACAGATAAATCCAGCGACAGGTCACCCCACCTGTCGCCAGTGAAAAAGTGTTTGTAGGAGGTGTGATACCTAAAGTGGTAACATTAACCTTGGAATTCATAGTAAATAAAAGAATCAAACAAATTGTTTGATGATGAATACAAACATGTGAGAGAGAAAAAAAATAAAGACTGGAAATTAAAAATAATGGTGTCAGCTGTATAATAAAAATGATTAATAAAGAAGACCACTTCAGAAGTATAACTATTTAAATTATAAATACAAAGCATACTAAAGCAAAATTTTAAATGTCTAAACACAAGCACAGCCAAATGAGAAGTGACAGTCTGGTAGAATTGAAAGAGGTAGTCACATGCGTAATGAGTGTATGACACTCTCATTGGTGAAGGGTTGTTCAATTGCACTTTTACCTAACGCTATAGAAAAATAGTTTGTTTCCAATACAGTACATTACCTCCCTTCACATAGATAGCTATTTTCGTTCAGTACTGCCCTCTATATGCAAACTTTTTTTTCATGCATGCTATAAGCCTTCTGCCTCCCATCCATTGGAAATAACTCATTCCAGTATGTGTGTCATGCAAATTATCATGCACTTAAAGTTTCAAAACTGACAGAATAAGAAGTGCTGGAATAGAAAAGAAAATATACTTGACAGGCTTATACTAAACTGTATTTGAATTTATATATAGATTTCATCCAATATGTATATTTATAAAAACTATACACTTAATTCATATTAAATGTATTTAGTTGAAAAAACTAACAGGAAATTATTTTATATGTTCTTTTTAAAAATTACATACTGAGGGGTGGCATTTGAATTCATGAAATTGGTAGAGGAAATAAAGAAAAATGGAAGAGTTCAACTATTACCATGATTTAATATACATTTATATATTATACAATAATTATGTTTAATATTCTTTAACAAACAACTTTTATTTTTCTTAACTGAATTTTGTACACTTTGTGTAACTCATTATTCCTATTCAGAAATTCTTTTTCCTACTGTATGTTCTAAATTTAATTTTTATAGGTAAAATGAGACTGAAATGACCCGAAAAACAAAAAAAATTACACCTGTATAAAAATTTATTGCAGATATAAAAACATTCATATCAATATAATTTATAAGGAAATCTAGTCAAAATTTAAATAAATTTGGCTATTTTGTTTTTAATTTTAGCATTACCTTTTTTTGGCAAGCCTCTTCCATAACAGTTTCTTGATCGTCTACAGTTTTTTGAAAGTTTCCCAAGGACTTTTTTTCCTTTTAAGACATGTTCTTCACCACTTCCTTCATGTTTACACTTCAATTTTGATTGAGTCTGGACTTTTTGTTTCAGAAGTTCTTCATCTGAGTTAGAATTTTGCTTCTCAGACTCAAATGAATTACTTTTATTGCCAAGTTCATCACTTGCATTATTTCCAACTATATCTGGACAATCTTCTCCATCTGTCATACTCATTGCCATTGGCAAATCTATCACATCCAGTGATCTGTCAGCTTGATGTTATCTTTTAAGCACAAGTCAAAGTAATGTATTGAAATTCAAATATCAAACATAACACATTTACATTTTCAAAAAATTTATTTTTAGGTCATATGTCTAATTATATTTTCTATCTAATGAATAATAAAATGGTGACATTATTAGAATTCAAATATATTTAAATGAGGTATAACTTAAATATGATTAACTGCATTTACAATATTGCAATGTTTCATCACAAACTTTAATCTTTACTAGTTTAATATCTAAGTATCATTCACTTATCTGTTATCACTATCAATAAAAAATGAAAACTGAATCCAAGGTTTGTTATTTAATCATGACATAAGTTAATGTTATTCAGACAAGAAATTTAAAATTTACAAAAACAAAAAATTCAATTTTCCTTTTTAACTTTCCTTAACGTTACGTCGTTCATCAACAAAACAAAAGGGATTCTTACTTCAGTTCAGGTAACTTCAATGAGTTAACTCACGCTTAGGGTTAACTTAGTGTCCGTTAGTAAATTGTATTTCTCGTCGATTGCACTCAAGCCTATCTCTTTGATATTAACTACATAGGAAAATTTATTATTAATACGTTCACTATTACCTTTTTCCTGCCTTATCATGAGTTTTCTTTACCAATATATTTCAAATAACATTACACACTACAGCTCATTGCCTTTCATCTTCTATAACCTATTCTACACAGTGTACAGCGTGGTGTTAAAAGGCATAAAATGCAATGTTTCGTAAAAACAACCAGAAAAAATCTCCCGTTAAAATTAGACTTATAAATTGAAATTATGAGTCAATGTTTGATTTATTTATTTCTGGCAGTTATTTTGATTTAAAATTAATTATTTCCGAAGAAATAATTACTAATCAGGGGTGCTCGAAGATTAAGAACCCCTGACTAGAAGTATGGGCTTAAATTGAAAAACAAGAAATTAATGCAAACAAGCTGTGTAAACTTAAAAATAAGGGTAATTAAAACGTAAACGGCCGATATAGGACAGATGGTCCATCAGGGCGGCGGGGATCTATAAATCCTATGACAATAATTTTGAAGTTGTGGAGGGGATGAAACGGGAGTACCCCGAGAAAACCCGCTTTCACTGGTAATGACCAATCCGTTACCAGTGTCCTGTTAACGAGAAGTAAGTTGGAAGAGCAAAGTGAACTCCGGTGCTGGGGTGGATTATAGATTAAATGATTTACGGATTCTTCTGATGTTTGTAAGGGTTTTACTGGGGTGTAGGTTCAAGTTCTGGTGTGGTAGTGCCGGCGTGAAGTCTTCTGTGTCGCTGTTAGGTGGGCGGAGAGCACGGAAAGGTTCGTCGGGTAGGTCATAGTCGGGGGATGTGTGGATTACGAGAGCATTGGGTGAGTTTGGCGACGAGGGTGCACTACCACTCACTTGACCCAATTATTTCTCTATCTGCAATTAATTATCACGCTTTATTTGCCGCGCTTATATACAAGAATAGAGGGCGTCTAGAATGCACTCCCCTCTTCATGAACCTTCTAGACACTTATCATGTGTTACTAGCGTCACGTGACCTCCGCTGTCGTAACACTGCCCCTTCTTTAGTATTGTTCGGAACGAACAATAGCCACTTACATTAAACCAATAGATAATTAACAATAACTTAATTAAATATACAGAATTTACAAACACAAAATTAAAATTCAACAAAGTCTCTTAATTTTACGGGACAATCTTCTTCCGTATTGGTCTCCGTCTCGTTGGCTTTTCCTTCACGTGGGGTTAATCTGCTCCATCAGAAAATGTCCTATTATCGGTAACAGTCACATCAGTGGTAATAACTTCATCAAGGGCTTCACTGTTTTCCCTTCTCAAAACCGGGTAGAGTTTCTTCTTCGACAGTGGCTTTTTCAGGGGACACATCTTCAGCAGCATCATTTGTTCCATTGTTCACTTAGTTCCAACTGAAATGTCCTGGACCGTGGAAACTTCCCTTTGATCTTCCTGGGTTTATACAACCACACCTTG
>NW_013665671.1:1355514-1400222 GCF_000517525.1 Limulus polyphemus | reverse complement strand
TACTATCGTTACCAAACTGTTTAACATCTCATTCTTCTATCGTTACCAAACTGTTTAACTTCTCATTCTACTATCGTTACCAAACTGTTTAACATCTCATTCATCTCAGAAGAAATTTCTGCAGCACCTATTTTAATTATCTCACTGTTTTCTTTAATACAAGAGACCTCTTCCATGCTTTTATTCTTTATTAATAAATCCTAATAAATTCCAAAAGTATTTAAACCACGCAGTTTTTCCTCTTTACCGATATTTCCAATTTTCTTTACTGTAGACGAAAACAGGTTGGGATTATTTAAATTAATGTGAAGTTTTTCTTTCATTTCATTTTCATGCAATTGTTTTCATTTTTACAGATACTTATAATTTTTTCTTTATAAACAAATAATCAAAAATGATATTTGATCTTCTAAACTGTTTTAGTATCCTAACCTTTTTCATATTTCGCCAACCTGCCTGTACTTTCTGTTCATTACTTATTTTATATTGAATTAACCATAGATTTCCTGACCTATGAAAGACTTCGGTTATTATTTTAATAGTATTATATGCATCGTTATTTATAATAGTTCAATTTAGTTTTTGTGTGGAATGTTTTAATTCTATTTTAATTATTTTTACAAAGCTTCCTTCAATTTTATCCGAGGCATAACGGCTCATAGAATGGCTCCGATAATTTTTTTTTCAAGTACAAACTTTTAGCTCATAGCTCCAACTCCATCTAATTACAGCGGTGGCTATTGAGGATTCCCTCTTGTTTGAATCTATTACAAAGTTGAGAAGAATTGAGCAGTTTCCATTTATTCCTAATATTGAACCAGAGCTATTCGATATTTCTTCTTATAATACAGTCTAATAAAAAATGCTGTCCCAGGTTTTATCTAAAACTTTGAAGTCATAATTTTTTCTATTATATTTAACGTACAAATAGCATGAACAACTATGCTTTTACCATTTTAATTTTAAAATTAATCTCTTCTCTACTGCCTCCTGGAAGTTTAACACTACAAGTATATAACTTATTGTTTATACACAATATATTATCAAACCTATTTACTACCCGATCCTTTCCTTGAACATGTAAGTCTCCTGTGTTTTATTCATAGACCTCTCTTCTATTTCAGTGACTTCTTGTTTGTTTCCTATTCTTGTATTTAAACATGCCTTAATTATAGTCTTCGGGCTATCATACTTTATTTCTAATTCTATTACTTTTTATCTAAAATTTCAATCTCATTTCTACTTTCTTAGTAATCATAATCATGGGATGAAACATAAAATTAGTATAACAGTCTTCTTTTAAAAAAATATTCACAAAACCGAAAATTTTTAATACACATTTACAATCCTTACCTATCTAATTTTTTACAGTTATACCTGCTGAAGCTTTGCTAAATTTACTAATCTTAATAGCCTGAACGTTTTAACATTCATATCCTCCTATCGAGTATTTACTATCATTTTCACATCCCATTTACATCATCTTTTCTTCACTCTATTGTTCAGAAACTCTACACTATTGAGAATGAGATTTAAAATTTGACACATTCTGGATTTACATTCTACATATTTAATTTAAACATTATATTTCAGTGTTTAAGTGTTATTAGGAGAATTTAATTGATATTAACTTCCAATTAGAGCAAGCTACTTCCTTAGAGTGAAACTAAAAATCAACCTGGAAGTATGGCTAACTAAATGTACTTTTCTTATGCCTTTATTTATAAAGATTAGAATGTATTGTTTCATCATTTGGGTACCCTCGTTATTAATGATATTTTCGGCCATAAGTTTAACCCATGTTCGAACCATAAGATACAAATCTTGTATAACAAAAACAAATCAGAGTGATTAGTTAAAATGCTGTTAAACTGACTTTAACAACAACAAAGAGATTACTTATATAGATTACTTTAACAACAATGTAGGTTTAAGATCTGTTAGAATCAGGATATTGATGTTGTCAAGCACAAAGATACACAATGGGTATCTGTGCTCTGTCCACAGCGGGTAATGAAACCCAACTTTTAGCGTCATCGAGAGGAATGTATTAAAATCAGTAGCGACAGACATAGGTTTCTGGATACTTGCTAAAACAAGGTTTTAATGTTTGATCAATACAGTTTCTACGATTTGCCTTCTATTTATATTAGTTTCACTTCGTGGAATGTCAATTTTCTTGTCGGATAGCGAGTATTTTTTGTTTTAAATCTTCAAAGGCATAGAACGGTCTTTTAAGGTGTTCTGTGATGCATGTGTTTATTTTTCTTCCAGTTTCACCTAAATAAAATCGTTCACATGTGTTGCATTAGATTTCATATTTATTTCTTTGGTGTCCTTTCATTTTGGATAATTTTCCTGGTTTTGTGTACTTAACAAGTTGATTATAATGTTATTATTTTTCTTTCGCTGGCATATTCAAGAAAAGGATAGTGGGTGTGATAAAGTTATTCGGTTGGATTGAATGACATTAATTTCCCTGATTGTTCATATAAACTTTCCTTGAGGAATAACCGTTTCTATGAATGAAAATATCAGATATATTCTTTACTCACAGCTTAAATTGTTATGAGTACAAATGTCAAGCGCGATTTGAACTATACATTTAAAGATTCCACGTTTCTGAGATTTTGTTGAAGATGGTGAATGGGTTTCCAGTCTACATATTTCGTTGTTTCCTATAAGCACAGGTGTCGAATGCAATTGGTTTTCTTATGATATGAACATTCAAAAACTTTATGGATAAATTATTTCTTCTTAACTTATGAAATAGGTGTTCTAGTTAATGTTGTTAATATGAATTAAAATATAGTTTCTCGGGTCAGAGTTAAAACCTCAAAATACCATATCAGGTGTACATTTTTTTCAAGTTGAAAGAAGACTTGGCTAATGAGCTAGATTACATTCTGGCCACAGGAAATACATCAGTTTGACAGTAAGTTATGTTGATAAACTGAAAGCAAAACGTTATTGGTAGTCAAATAGTGGCACAAAATTTGAAGAGGTTATGGTAATTCTTCTAGTAGGGTCATTGATAGTAGTTTCAATAATTTTCTTGAATGATTTATTTTATCGAGGTATTTGGATATATATAAATTTTGTATATCAAAGCTTGTCATTTCACTTTTATGATTTAATAACTTCAGGGATTGAAGAAAGTTAGATGTATTTTTGATTGATTGTATCTCAATGGATTTATATGATGCATAAATCACTATTAAAAATTATTTTATGATGTCCACATATTTCGTTTTCAGCTACGATATAAGCATCTTTCTCACTTGGATCATAAACACCACTGAAAACGTAATCAGTCGTCTAGTCTTCAAGCACAAGTTAACTGGAATTAACTATATAGACAAAGAAAACCATGCCTGGGATATGAAAAAGATAAATTAAAAAGTGTTAATAAAGTGAACATATCTAGAAAAAAAGATTTACATTTAATAAAACCAGTACCTTTTGTGTTCTTAACAAATAGGCAAAACAGTTTATGGGAATTTTGAGAGAGAAAATTTTTTAACTTTGAATCACAGTTGTTTAATATGATTTAATTGTTCTAATGGGAAACTATTTTTTTTCCCATTAGTGTAATTAGTTAAACATGAATTTATAAAACTTTGCTCATTTAGGTTGTTTAAAAGCGAATACCATTAAAAAGCACGGTGACTGACGGAAGTAAACGAGTATATAGTACACGAAAATATTATCATTATGATGGTATAAACGGTAAGGGAAAATGTTTATATATTTTAGAAATATCTGCTCAGTGGCTCAGTGATAAATTTGAGGTTTTACAACGCCAAAATTCAGGATACCATCCACTCGGCGGATAGCTCATAATGTAACTTTCCACTAAAACAAACACACACGTACACAAAGACAGTTGTTCTGATTAAAAATAAAGACATTTTATGGAAAAAATACAATTATTTATAAACCATCTAAGATAAACTAATACCTGGTAAACTATCCTGGGAGTGAAGGCCTGAAGATGTTTTCTTGTTGATATATTTCGAATCGCTGCATAATGGCGCTAGGATCATACTCGTCCTACTATATTGTGACATCCGTTGCACTTGGTAGCCTGTATCTTCACGACGAAAAACTGCAGAGAAAGTAACAAGTATGTATTTTTACAGGTCTTCAATGTTTTTGATGAGTCATTCATTTATTGTCCGCTCTCATGATTTCAAACATTAAATGTATGTAAGTAATAGACTAAGAAGTAAGCTAAGAAATACTTCAGCAATCTTGCTATCAATATTAAATACATTTCAGAAACATTAATTACTTTCTGTATAAACGACTTCATGAGGCGCGAAGTTATAATATTATATATAGTGCAGGTCACTTCGCTGATTAAACCATATAAACAGAAAACAAATAAAAGAGTTCGAATCCTATTCATCCTGAATCTTAATTTTTAATAAAATAGCAGGAAGATCCCATTGCTGATAGTTATCTTGAATATTTTAAACAAGGAAAACACGAAACGTAAAAATCTTAAGAAATAATTACTAATCAATCTAGAATATGAATTCTTTATACTAAATTTGTATTTGTATTTTGGATTTGTCACAAAGGTACTTAAGCTACCTACTGCCGACCCTTATATTGAACTACTTAACAGAGGGAAGGCAACCGGTCATCACCACCCTACAACCC
This sequence comes from Limulus polyphemus, assembly GCF_000517525.1. Taxonomy (NCBI): domain Eukaryota; kingdom Metazoa; phylum Arthropoda; class Merostomata; order Xiphosura; family Limulidae; genus Limulus; species Limulus polyphemus. Next base: position 1,395,554 of record NW_013665671.1, on the reverse strand, counting down.
ACCATATACGCTAAAGGAAGGACTATCACTCTTATAACGCACCCACATCTTAAAGTATGGTATTATTTTGTGGTATCGCACGAGCTCGCCAGCTCCGAAGTTCCCAGGTCTACTACAAGGCCAGCCTGCACTAGACGAATAATTACAAAATAAATATTGTACTTTTAAATTATTATTGTGCATTTAAAAATAAAATCTAATGGAATTATGACTCTTTACAGCAATACACTTCACACTAAAATCATAAAGAAAAACGTAATCTGTTATGAATACATTACTGGAATAAACTAATGATGAAAAATGGTAACTCAAAAATGAATTTAATTTCCACGTTCAGTATATATTTAGAACAACCCTTCAACTTCTTTTTCGGAGTAGTTTTGACATTAGTATATTTATTAACATATTTATATATTATGAAAAATGTGAATTACACTGTACCGAATAAATGATAATGCTTGATATTACAACAATATTAAGATACAGTAGAATACAGAGAAACACGAACAGAGAGTTGTGTACGTTCTTTAAAACACAACAATATTAAGATACAGTAGAAGTACACAACTCTTTGTTCGTGTTTCTCTGTATTCTACTGTATCTTAATATTGTTGTGTTTTAAAGAAAGTACACAACTCTCTGTTCGTGATTCTCTGTATTTCTTTAAAACACAACAATATTAAGATACAGTAGAATACAGAGAAATACGAACAGAGAGTTGTGTACTTTCTTTAAAACGACTTTGAATATGCAAATCAGCAACTCACGTAAAAAAACACAGCCGATATAAGGTCGCAGTGGAATGTCATGTATCAAAAGTATATTTTGACTTTCTTTGGAGGTTGCAGGTAGTTTGGTGCCACTGAAAACTGGTCACTTTTGGGTAGAGTATGTAAGTGTTTTCTGTTGCAAAGTGTCCATGCACTATGGTTATGAAGATATATATGTTCAGGTCATGTGTTTAGAATTTCCAAGATTGGGATATTCCTTGTAAATAAAAGGAATATGGATCATTTTGAACTTACTAGAATCATCAAGAAAGACGTCTGCAACACGTCATACTCGAGCAATGACAAGCAAAATGTAGCTTCTTATGAAATGTGATAATCCACGAAAACCCAAAATTTTAAATCACGATGTCACGTTGTTAAACCATTAACTTAGAATGATTTGAGTCCAAAATCGATGATATTTCCTATTATTACTTTAGTAATTTCGAGAAGTTGAATTGTTCCTTCTTGGCGTTTAAACTGAATAAACTGCTTTAAGCTATAACTGTTCTTTTTGCAGTTTTTACCATTTCTTTTATATGAACACATTACTATAATTGTATCTGAGTTTCTAAAGAGCTGACTGATGACAATTCAGTTTTAAGCAGCATTATTTCTTAATCTTGTAAAAGAAAACCATAGTACTTTTATGATCCTATTCCATTCCTTTTAAATACAACAAAGTTAATCGTTATTTAAGATGATTTTTACTCTAACTAATATAATTGTGATTTGTTACAATATATGTAATAATGGGACTAATCTATTTATATCATAGAAGCGACTCGACTGTAGGGCAATACGAAAATATTTAAGTTTTAATGCAATAAATAAATATATAGAGATGACTGGGAGTTTAGAGGTACTTTTTCCAATAGCACATGTTTTAAGCTGCAAGTATTCTGGCTAAAATTAACAAATTTTAAAACAGAAAATAATGATATTTTCTGTCGAGTTTGGCTGAACTCAAAACTTTCAACGGAGGCAAAAACATGGGCTAAACAGTTAGATCATAGACTCTGGTGGCATCATCGTCTCTACCCCACTGCTATTGCGCGCCTTCTTGTGATACTTCTTGGACTATGACGTTATCGTCTCCGGTGAGATCACGTAAGTTCCTCCTTCCCTTCCTCTGAGGCAGGCAATCAGCGCGTGTGTCTAGAGTGAGGAGTAACTATTAATATTTCGTTTGTTTGTTTGTTTTTATAATTAAGCACAAAGCTACACAATGGACTATCTGTGCTCTACCCACCACGGGTATCGAAACCCGGATTCTAGCGTTGCAAGTCCGCAGACATTCCGTTGTGCCACTGGGGGCTAATATTTTGTTTTGTATACACACCCATAAAACATGAAATTTTGTTTAAATGATACTGCCGTTACACGTGAGAGTTTCACAAACGAAGAAAATGTTTCTTCTAACTAAGTAAATCAAACAAATGCTTGAGGTATCGAAACCCGGATTCTAGCGTTGCAAGTCCGCAGACATTCCGCTGTGCCACTAGGGGGCTAATAGTTTGTTTTGTATACACACACATAAAACATGAAATTTTGTTTAAATGATACTGCCGTTACACGTGAGAATTTCACAAACGAAGAAAATGTTTCTTCTAACTAAGTAAATCAAACAAATGCTTGATTGATCATTCCAAAACAACAAGAAAATAAAATAGTATCTAATAGCCTCATCTTTCACATCTTATTTGAAAAGAAGACCCCATCCAACTTTTTCTTAATCAAATTTCCATATGTTGCCAATATTGCAACAGTGAGAATAAAATGATATTTTTGGATAATCTTTGTGAAAGGAAAGTTTAATTAATAAGGTAAAACACTAGCCAACATTTGATTTCTGTTGATTAAAACGCTCGAGGTTTTCAAAAAAAAAACATTCAGTAATTATTTTAAGTTACAAGTTCCTCAGACCCCATGATAAAAAAATATAATATAAATTATTCTAGCGTTTCGCATTCAAAAAGATTCAAAAGTAAATTGTTTTTTGTTTGATTTTTAGATTTTAAAGGTACAATACTTTTTCTCATAATTCTTTTTACAAACAATAAAATTGAAAATATAAGAAAGATCACGCAACTTATATAACTCAGAGCATCCGACAAATGATTAAACTCAAATAGTGTTGTTTGTATTTTTTGTTGTTAAGCACAAAGCTACACAATAGGCTATCTGTACTTGCCCAACACAGGTGTCGAAACTCGATTTTTTGCGTTATAATCCCTCAGACTTACTACTGAGCCACTGAGGAGTAATGGTGTTGTGCTTTGAAATATGCTGTAGTTATGCTTTCGTATCTTTTTTCTAGACAGTCGATTTTCCTATGTAAAACTTCACTTTCTTTTCTAACGAGGCTTGGCATGGTTTGGTAATTAGGTCACTTGACTCAAGCTACTGGTCGCTGGCTCGAATCCCGTAACCAAATACGTTTGCCTTTGCAGCCGTAAGGATCTCATATTGTAATGGTAATGCCCATTGTTCGTTGGTAAAGGAGTAGTTCAAGAATTAGCGATGGGTGGTACTGACTAACTGCCTTCCATCTACTTTATCACTTCAAATAGGATTAACCTAATTTCTCCTTAGAAAAGTTTGTTTTTTTGTTTGTGGAATTTCGCGCGAAGCTACTCGAGGGCTATCTGCGCTAGCAGTCCATAACTTCAAAGTTATGGATAAAAGAAAATGATACGAAACTTTTATGAATTCTTCGACTTTTAGCACAAAAAAATGATGGCGTAATACCAAAATTAGATTGACCACTATTAGAACTTTCTGTAATGAACCAGCGGTTTCCAATTATCTGAGTTACTAGGCATGATTGATATTTTAGTGGATAATGTGATCTAAAAAATTTCAAAGCTCCTCCTCGTTTTTACTGAAATAAAAAATTTTCTTATTTGCTTTGAATGAAGTGAATAACGTTTTAAATTATTTTCCTAAACTGGAATTTTGAAATCCGGATCGAAAACAATCAATGTAAATTTCAAGACTGAACTTAACAACCCGTTACAAAAATATTTTAAGTGTTTAACAAAATATAATTTAAAAAAACGACACAAGATAATCATATCTAGTTAAAATATAGCACCAACTTTACTCTAATAAAAGCTTATGAAGAAAACAGTAATTGTTACCTAAAAACATCTACCAAGAACATCCCATAGATGAAATTCAAATCCGGTCAGTCTTTTTTTCTCAGTTTAGTCCGCTGGCAACGGATATTATTAAGCTGAAGTCAGGGCTAATTGTATTAGCATGTGGCAACAGATACTGTTGTAGGATCTGAGTCCTATAATATTTGTTATAAATGCTACCATTCTGTAAGAAGTAGAGATTTTGTACTTTTACCAATGCTTATCCCTGCTCATGCCACACTTACATCATTACCATATGTTATTTGTCTAAATAAAAATGAGAAAATTTGATTAAAACTTTAATATAAATTGGTGCAAATTTTTTATCTGACTGCAAGGGAAAACAGCGCATTTCTAAAATAATATTGTTCATGTTGTTTGTCAGCTGGACGTGTTTTTGGCTTCATTGTTTTATGATTATCTATGAGCTAAATGAATCTCACTGAGATTTGGCATACAGGCAAGCTTTCTGCGTTCTCTTTTAACTACTTTTATCCTGATATGGATATATGACGACCAGTTGCGACTGTGAGCACCACATTCAACCTCAGAGCTTGTATCTACGATTGCGGTAAAAAATAACCACTATGAGATCCACTGCTTGTGTCTACCTTCTTTACTTGCCCGAACAACCGCAGGAGTCTGTTGTTGTTGGTTGAGGAGTCTGTTGTTGTTGTTGGTTGATGAGTCTGTTGTTTTGGTTGTTCACCATTTGCCCGATGACTTTCCACATAAGTAAAACATTTAAATGCTTTTTCTGAGATCTAGCCAAGACTCGCGAACATGGTAAATAGACTGTACTAAATCATAGGCGGAATAACCAATAACTTGCATTTCAGGTCACAATGAACTGATTGGTGTGAGGGAGATTATTGATATAAATTTATAATAGTATTTTTACCTTATCATAATTATTATATTATGAATTCCTATTATCCTTTAATTAATTTGAGTAGTGCATATTTAAGATATTAGCTTGCTATTTATACAAAAAATAAACTGAATATACTTTAGGAGGATATATAATTTGAATTGATGTAGATTTCTTCTCGCACAAGCTAAAAGCAATTGCTTAAATGTGATCTCATATTTTACTATGTGTAAAATGATCGCAGTATTTTACAAGTACTCTTATCAAAAGTAAATTATTTGATATTAATCTACATACATTTTTAGGATAGGAGAAAGTAATGTTTAGTTGGAATTACTATATCTTAATTACTTATGCCACTATGAAACTTTCATGAATACTTATGCCACTACGAAACGTTCATGAATATGATCAACAAAATAGTTCAGATTATATCAATTCTGTTTATTGTTTAAGTGAAACATTTCAAATTTTCACTTGTATCGAGGAAACGAAAATGTTCAATATGAACCGCAAGAACAAAAAAATGACGAGGAAAAGAATGAAAACATACATAGAACGTAAAATTATTTTCATAAAAAATCTGCTAAATTGCGCTTTTGCAACACATGAAAATGTATATATTTTTAATATTAAAACTTTATCATGTTTATCATTATGTTAATTATGCTGCATCTGCGCTTATCACATATTCTGATAATCTAATTTAATCGATTCAGCCTGTTGACTCACTCTCCACAAACATTTTAGTTGTATTTACAATTCTAATAGTTTGGCGGCACCGCTGATAACCAAAACCATGCTCCAATCAATTATATATATTGTCAAAAGTGTTGAAGACTGAACGTTAGTCAGGTGGTTGTAAAAACAAAGGGTGAAGGAAACATTCAAACTCCGTTGTGTTCCAGATTATGTTTACTTTAAAGTTCGATGTGGAACAACAACAAAAATCCTACGACGCTGCAGCTTTCCCTTAAGGACGCATATAGTAAAATCGGTAGAGCTAGGAATTTAAAACTGATTTCAACAATTTATACCTCCCTATGTTTTTAAAAGTTTTTTACAATGGTTTGCATAACTTACATGCTGAATTCAAGGGTAAGCTTTTCACTGCACTTTCTTCTCCTTTATCACGATAATCTTTGTCATCTATAGGAACATATAACAGACAGACATTTTTCTTTTAGTTGTGTAAAACAAAAATCTTACAAAAAATACGTATAGCATAATGCAGGAACTATTTGCGTTCTTTACTGGTTTTATTCGTTCGGAAACTCTCTTTTGTACCTATTACATATTCTGCCTTATAATACATCGGTACTGGTCATATGATCTTTGTAACTATGTATTATTCATTCAGTTTTTTTATCCAGATATTTTAATAATGATCACCTCGTACTGAAATTAATACACCAATTATGTTTTCTAAAGAAATCTCAAGTAAATTTTCATACAAAAGTATACTTCTTACCAAAATAAGAATGGGTAGAAACAGTTTCATTTTGGCCTGAACGTTGTGATACTCTCTGAGCAGTATCATATGCTGTATTACTGCCCAGCATGATCTGGTGAGCTGGCGCCATCTGATGTAAAGTTAAAAGGTACCACTTGGGACAATCTTGTAAGTCTGCCCGTCGTAATGGAATCTGGGTTTCTCCCAAAAACGTCTTGCTTCCGGATGGGCTCTGGTCCCATACTGTAATTTCTAGTGACTTATCAAGTAACTGTAATACAAGAAATGATAAGTGTATAGTATGATAAATGACATATCTACGTTTTATAATTTCTCATTTATGTAATCATGAAGCCAAACATAATAATGAAAAACGTAAAGATCTTCCAAAACCAATTTGATCTGTAGCACTTTCTAAAACGACCACTTCTAACCAATTTGATCTATAGCATTTTCTAAAAAAGACCACTTCTAACCAATTTGGTCTATAGCACTTTTTAAAAATGTAAAGTTTTAACCCTTGAAGTTTTATCTTAGATAATGTTCACTAGGAAGCAGACATACTCACATTAAGGACATTGGGTGAAGCTAAGAAATTCATTATGCATACTATGAATTGAGACTAACTCCATGATTTTAATCTACTAAAGGATACGTTATTAATATTCTGACTAAACACTTTTCATTGTTGGATTTTTACTGGTCTTGCATCATTGGTTAATTTTGGTGTGCATAATTTTGTCTTAATTTGTTACTTGTGTCCATATCTCTGACAGATTCACTTATGTGTTGATTCAGCGTGTTTATTTTTTCATTATGGTGTTTCTGTTCTCCCGTATTCTCTTAGTCCTTTGAATACGTTTGGATAAAAACGTAAATGTCACGACCTTTTTTACAGATTTACAATCAAAATTTAATAAAGCTACTTTATTCGAAATTTATGTCATTAAACCTGGGATTAAAATGTAGTTTGAAATTTAAATATTTATATTATTTTACTTTCAAAAGGAAATATTCAAATAAGTTCTCATTTTTCACTTCGCTGTGTCATGTAACCATCTTCTTTCTGAATTTTCCTTTACAGATTTTTCTCCTTCTTATATAGAATTTCAGAGTGTCCACCAATTAGATAAACAGTAAATATTTAAAGGCCAGAATACAGAATAATAACATTCTAACTTTCTGAAATATCAATGAATTTATTACCCCCACTACAGAAGCTATTCATGCTTTTGAAATCACATATTTGCTCACGCTTGGTTGTTAATGGTACATGTTTAAAGCCAATAGAAAGACACTTTTGTGAACTACATGATTCTGATGATAGTCTGTTTTTTTTCCTGGAGAAAACAGTTATTTTGAAAGTAGATCTTGATGTGCTCTAAAAAAGTAATAAATTTTTTCAAACATATTTATAGCTTATTAAGAAAGTTGGATAAACTATAGTAGTTTTGAATTTTCGAGAAACTCTCCATATGCCTATAAATATAACCAACGCGACGCGCCAAAAAAAAGACTATCTATTATTGGGTTGTTGTAATTGGTGTGCTATAAACTCCGTAAGCTATTACTGTGATTAACACTTATGTATCGGGAAATTTCAGATATTTCACCAGGAACGTTTACAAATTTCGAACATTACAATCCATTTAACTTCAGTGGATTATTATCGAACATTAATGTTTTTACGAAAACATTTATTTAACTTCTAAATCTAAATTACAGTTTAACTCAGTTTTAGGCTATTAGAAATTGTCATACGTAACACCTCAGATTGCAGGAAAATTGGTGTGACGACGAAATATCTAAATCATATGGCCTACAAAGGCGATCAGTGGTTCGCTCGGAAGTCATTTCGAACTTGTACGCCGAATATGAGTACAATGAAAGAGCTACCAGAGTTTCAGAGGGGGAAGGATAGTTGGATGTCATTTGGGGCAAATGTCTGTACGTGCTATTGCACAACAATTAAACATTCCCAGGTGGACATTTGGCATCGTGCTGAAGAAATAGAAGTCCATGGGTGACAATAAGCTCAAGAAACGACCAGGTAGACGTAAAATACTGACTGACAGGAGCCGACGCGCCTTGAGAAAGCTGGTTACCTCATCTCACCATCAGACTCAAGAGAATCTGAGTTTGGAGATGCGAGCAGCCACAGGCAATCCTATAAGTGTTTCCACGACACGTCAAGAGCTGTATGTCACGAATTTTCTCGGAAGAGCTACAACCCTCAAGCCATTGATAAGAAAAACAAATGCATACCATGGACTGGCATGAGGCGAGGCATACCGAACCTGGACCGTAGATCAATAGAAATTAGTGGAGCGAAGAGTCACACTACACGCTATTCCAGTCTGATGGATGTGTTTTGGTATAGAGGATGTCTGGTGAATACTTATTACCTTAGTGTGTTATCCCAACAGTGAAGTTTGGAGGTGGTGGTATCATGGTCTGGGGGTGCGTCTCGTGAATGGACTAGGTCCACTGGTCGCAGTACATGCATCCGTGAAATCTGAGTCCTACATTGACGTTCTGAGCAATTCTGTGGGTCGTACATTGTGGCAAGTTTATGGCATCGGCCCTTCCACCTTCCACCATGATAACGCTCCATGTCACAACATACGTATTGTGAACGCTTGTTTTGAAGATAATAACATCGGAACATTGCAGTGGCCAGCACAGAGCCCCGACCTGAACCTGATAGAACATCTTTGGGATGGATTGCAACGCAGAATTAGGGGAAGGCCAAGACAGCCCTCTTCAGTACTGGAGCTTACTAATGCTTTGAAGGAGGAATGGAGCACAATACCATCAGAAATCAATAAATAGTCTTCCACGAAGTTTTAGTGATGATGGACCACATTACATATTTCGACAGAACATTGGTCCGTCCGCTTCCTTACCTTAGTATCTTATTTTCAATAATAACAATATAGACTGAAAATACATATACGGCTATTTCAAGAGATCATCACATGTATTTACAGGAGGTGGAAAATGATATTATAAAATGTATCGATGGCCCAACCAGAGTATGTGATCCAAATTCAATAAAATGTTTGTTACCTGTATTATCATGCCATTATGAAATATTTACAGGTATACAAGATAAAATAACAGAATTATGTGAAAAGAGAGTCATTAACAATTAGTAATTATATTTTTATTGTACTCAAACCCTCCGTACTTGATTATTTAGCATTAGGAATGAAGTTACATTATCTATCGTATGTTATAAGCCATTCAACAAAAGTACAACTTAGAGATAATGGCTATTTAAAACTGATGAGGAATTGTTCCAAACATGGAAAGATGTAGTTTACCATGAATATTTGGAATCAAAACTAAATACATTATATAGGAGCTAAGGTCCTGGTGTTAAAGGAATTAATGACCAATAAGAAGAGACAACTGTTTCGGAAATTATAGTCTACATTGAAAGTATCAGCTCCTAAATCAATGTTTAAAAAAACAATTATTTAACCACAAATAGGTCAGTATTAACTATTTAAGAGTTCACTCAACAAGTAAATACGTTAAAATAAACGTCAACAGGAAAATCGATCATTTCACGGGAATTTACTAATTCGATATTGATAACATTATCATAGTAAGCATACTGTTGTATCGAGGTCATAGATAATTGAATTAAAGAATCCGAAAAGAAAAATTAGTGGAAGATAGAAGTCGGTTGGATTGACTTAGCAAGAAAATAAAATTGAAGAGTATCAACTTAATATATGAGGCTAGTTAGTTTATAAAAAACGATATTCAAAACTTTATATAAAAACGTGAGGTTAAGTTAAAATTATCTATGATGTAACCCTGAAGAAACAGAAAATAGAGGGATAAGTAAAGAAATGAAGTGGAAATCGACTAATAAATAGTTCAAGTAGTTCATGTGATACCAATGAAAATAGAAAGGCAAAAGCACGGTAACGAGGAAGACAGAAAATATATGATAAAGCAAGGAAAAATATGGCAAAATACAATTAATAACGCTAAGAACTTGAATTATTTGTGTAATGTAAATAATAACATCAATGTAACGAACACTTGTTTGACAGGATTTCTCTCTAGGAAATGACAGTGATGCAAACTTATGAGTATAATATATATACTGTAAATTTTAAATAAAGTATCATAACTATGTAACAATCTCTATAATGTGGACCGGATATGAAGATAAAAGCATCGAGTAAATTACATTGAATAGCTTGAAATTAAGGTATCCTCAATTATGGAGAGCTGAGGCAAGTGTACGCCAGCTGTTAAAAGAATTATCGTCAATTTTATGTAAAGACACTGGATAAAAACAAAGCTATTGTAAGTTTTATTGGCTTAGACTATAAAGAATAAGAGAATGTCTCAAGTTGAACAATATGTTAGGATTATCATGTTTTTCAGAGTGGGAGACATTGTAGCCTCAGCAAAGTGTATAATTTATATAAATAAATTCGACAAGATTTTGAATTATTATATATTTATTTTTGTTTGTTTTTATTATTTTATATTATGATAAAGTAAGTAACATATATTTTAGTCAAGTAATTTTGATTGGTTGTATACTTCGACTTCATGTATTGAGGGTAAACAAGTGTTAAGACTCAATATTATAAAACTTTGTGTTTTTTCATGATATCTTATTATATGAATGAATCAACCATTGTGAGGTATTGTAATAAGTGAGGGTGGTTTCGTAATATATTGGTTACGAAATACAATATGCTAATGTTTTTTTTATATATTATAACCTGTAAATGTCATGAACAATGATAATAGTTGATGAAATTGATTTTGTTAGTTATTTCAAGGTAAATATTATAAAATAAGATGTAACAGTAGTGAGATCAATGAGATGATTATTGAGTATTCATGGTTTTCTGGAGTTATTTTCACAATTACATCGAGGTATTATTATTTTTAGAAAATAAAACAGAAAGAAAATGTCCTTATACCATAGAGAAATTTTTATAGAAAGAAGGGCTAGAAAAAATCATTAATAAAAAAGTACGAAATAAGTATAAAATAAGTTGATGATAGAAACATTTTCATTTATTAAAATATTTTAATTACGTTTCTGGAACAATAATTCCAGAAAATAGCTGGAATCTAACCCTTTAAAACACAGGTAGAGAATTTTGATTTATTGTAAATTAAAGAAATTAGTAACAATACACCAGTTTGAGTCGTAAAATCAGAATCATGGTCACAACGCATGTCTGTTATTATATGTCTGTAGTTAAATATGCAATGAACTATTTGAAGAAGAGTTCAAATGAGCTTTATCGCGTGACGTAGCTAAATGATGAAACAAATATTCGTACATTCATTTAGTAACATGACATACAAATATGAATAATGAATATAAAATAAACATTTTTTCTTAAACTAAACAAGAAAAGGATTATAAAGCATTAAGTATTCTTTGTGTTGTTAAAGTGAAGGGTAGTTATATTGAAAAACATAATCATGGATATAACAAAAAGAGACTTTAATAAGTGTTACATATTGTTATAATACCTAATGGCTCGGCCTCATTTCCTGAGCCTTTCAGTAGCACAGCGTTATGTCCGCGGAAACCGGGTTTCGATACCCGTGGTGAGCAGAACACAGATAGCTCATTGTGTAGCTTTGTGCAAAAATTCAAACAAACAAACAATAATTTCTTGATTATCACTTAAAACTTCTTCGAGATGGTGATTTACATGCTAATGCCACTAACTGCTGATCCTGGTATTTTAAAAATACTATTCATAATAAGGTATTTGTCTTCCAAGAGCCCACATACATTTGTAATGTATAATACAGGATATAAAACTAACATATAACATATAGTAGTGAACATTAAAAACTAAAGTTTGATAAATTAACGAGCTAATCTAGTATTAGTAAATGAAAACATTATTTAATATGTTAAAAAAGATATATGAATAACAGCACAGTTACTGAGAAGAAGGGGTTTTTTCTTGAGTAATAAATCTACAATATGTGCCACATGAGAAATGAACATTTTATAGAACTAAGATTAATATTCTCATATATTTTTAATTATTTAAAAAAACATGTAATTATATTTGTGCGAAGTTTACATTTGAACACACTTTTTATTAAAGAAAAAACCTTTTCAATGTAGTTCAGGTCATAAGAGAAATATCTAAAAATGATTCAAAATATTTACTTTTATTAGAAAACGTTTTCGGACAAAAGTAACTAACTCATTAATTAATGTTGTTTTGGAAATATGTTTTTATTGATTAGCCTCAACAACTCAAGACTACATTAACAAGTATAAAGAAGGCTTAAGTGAGAATTGGCCTACTTACTCATAGGCTTAAACTATAAAGAGTTCAAATGAGTTATATACATAATCCATGGATATAACAAAAAGAGACTTTAATAAATGTTGCATATTGTTATAATACCTAAAGGCTCGGCCTCATTTCCTGAGCCCCCTAGTAGCACAGCGGTATGCAGTAATGTAAGAGAAATATTTAAAAATGATTCAAAATATTTACTTTTATTAGAAAACATTTTCGGACAAAATAACTAACTCATTAATTAATGTTGTTTTGGAAATATGTTTTTATTGATTAGCCTCAACAGCTCAAGACTACATTAACAAGTATAAAGAAGGCTTAAATGAGAATTGGCCTACTTACTCACAGGTGTTAAATTACATTGGGCCATCTCTATGGAAGGAATTTTAAAGCTAACTTTGAAATATACTTCAAGTTATTATTATATTTTTTTATCAGCTGAAATTATTTCGGGTAGTGTGACTTCACCCATCTATGTTATAAGACGTGTGTTATTTTTACTTCTATTTGTTTGAGTCTACTTTCTTCTTACAATTAACATTTCTTTACACTCTTATAACAATTAAAGCATTGAGTAAATCTGATAAAAGAATGTTATCTTATTTTTCAGAATATTGTAGAACTCGATAAGTATTTTTCTATATTTATTTATTTTTCTTCTTCTTTGATCGCATCTTACCTCTTCGGAAGAAACTGATGGAAATATAAATGTTTTATTCCACTCTGGGCTTCTGGTTGGTTCTGCCACATGAGTTTTCATCGCATTAAACCCCCTAAAAATAATTCTCACAGTTATATTCTTAAAAATGTATCGATAAAGTGGATAGTAGGCCTAAAATAGTGCCACCCTCTCTCAATATAAATATTAAATATCTCCTCAATACGTCGTCAAAACTTTACAATACTATACAGTGTTCCCCTTTTATAAGAATATATATGTAATGACTGAATCATAAGTTCTGAGAATTTCTATAAATATTATAGCAAAAGTTTGAATTTCTTCTTCTTCTTTCTTCTGCATCTTTTTCTGTTACATGATAACTAAAAACCACAACAACTGTGTCAACCAATTTCACTGAAGTGATATAGTTTCAAACGAAATATCCGCTTTTATATGTATTATTAATAACTAGTAGTAATTAACTATAACATAATCCTAGTGTATACGATGTTATTATTACCCCTTGAAGGTAGCTTTTTTACAAACCTTTAATGTTTCTTTGAAAAGCTTAAGTACAGTGTGAAACAGGAATAATCAACCAATAATAGATACACAATAAATATTATAATTGGAACCTCATTGTATTTAGAAGTTGGTTATAAATATAACCTTCCTATGTCTATTGAAACAATGCATTAAAAAACAACAACAAAAAACAAGCAATCAAGCAAACATGTAGAGAAAAAACTTTTCAAAAAAGAAGTAAATGTAGGTATGGCTAATATTAATCTTTCAAAAACAACGCAAACAAATAGTAGGGATGACATTTGCATCGTCCCTAAGTAATAACACAGGAACGAATTAACATATATATATAAAACTATTCAATCACACTTTAATTGAATTTATCCTATTTTTGTCTGTCAACATTCTACTACACTGTGTGTTGTGCTATTATGTAGGGATGATGCAAATGCCATCCCCACTATCTCGTTTGCATTCTTTTTGAAGGATTGATATTAGCAATCAATATATTTATTTCCTTTTTTGAAAAGTTTTTTCTTTACTTATGTATATATAATGTTGTTAAATTTGTTTTAGAAAACACAAAACACTTTGTAAAAATAGAATAAAACGATAACTAAAAGTAAAAAAAATTATTTCTTTATTTGTGAATTATTTAGGATATTGTACCAGAAATGCTAATCAAGTGAAACTAGAACAGAAATGTAAAATAATTTAATGAATTATGCTTTAAGTTTTCATATGTGTTTGTTTAAATAAATATCATTTAATTAATATTGATTTAAAAACTATAAGTACTGTAGACAAAACTCGGTGTTCCGATCACGTGAAGAATCTGCTAAAACACTTATTATTATTTTTACCTTTATGCTGTTGGTACGTGGTATTAAAACATACCATTTTTTACTATAGCAATTCGTCTTTTATTTGAATATAAAACCTACAATTCTATATCAAATAAAAAATGTTCCCAAAGAAAGTCAAATAGAAAGATAATGAGTAATAATAGTGCAGGACTCAATTCTAAGGAATTAAGAAATGATTTGAGTAAATGTCTAGAAACCAAATCAGTTTTCACTATATCCAATAGATACAGTGCCTGGCAAAAGTATTCACCCCTACCAATAATGTCACATTTTAATGGAATACAAATAATGTAAACAATTATTTCTAATGAATTTGTTTTTATTCAAAACTCTAAGGATCAAACTTAACACTGTTATTTGTGAATATCAACAAAACCTGCGAAGAAAATATATAAATTGAAATTTGATGATTGCATAATTATTCATCCCCCTAAGCCAGTACTTGGTGGAAGCATCTTTGACAGCAATTACTAGTGTGAGTCTTTTTTGATAGGATTCTACAAGCTTTGCACAATGTAATGGTGTAAATTTTTCCCAGTATTCCTGGCAAAATTGCTCCAATTCTGATAAGTTCGTTGGGGATCATTGATGGATTACAATCTTCAAGTCTCCCCATGAACTTTCTGTTGGACTGCACCACTCCACGACATTCACGTTCTTCTTTTGAAACCTTGTGCTTCGGGTCAATGTTCTACTGAAATGTGAATTTTTGACTGAGTTTTAGATTCTTGGCTGACTCAAGCAGGTTTTCTTCTAGGATTCGCCTTCAGCCCTGACAAGCTTCCCAGTCTTTGCTGGTGAGAAGCATCCCCATAACAAGATTCTGCCACCACCATGCTTGACAGTTGGGATGTTGTTGACTGGGTGATGTGTTGTGTTGGGCTTGCGCCAGACGTTACACTTTGACTTTTTAGACCAAAAAGCTCAATTTTTGTATTGTCGGACCACAAAAATGTTTGCCACATATCTGCAGTATCATTTACATGCTTTGTCGTAAACTCCATACGAGATTTGAGATTATTCTTTTTCACTAATGGCTTCTTTCTTGTCATTCACCCATCCAAGCCAGCTTTAAGTAGGGACCGAAATATTGCCAAGCTGCTTAGTTTGGAAGGGCGGCCTGATCTGGTTAGTAACTGGGTGGTATGAAGCACATTCCAGTTCTTAATGATGGACTTTACCCTACTCAAAAGGATAATCAGCGACTTTGAAATATTCTTGTAATCTTCTCCTGATCTTTGCTTCTCTACCACCTTATCTCTGACTTGCTTGGAAAGCTTCTTGGTCTACATGGTTGGTTTGTCGTATCACAGTTGGATTTACTCTGAAGGTAACTTAAACCACTTTGATTATACACATATAGAGACCATTACACTAATTTTGTGACCTTTCAAGCTAATCTTTTGTACCTGAACTGATTTAGGGTTATCGTAGCAGAGGGGCTGAATACCTACGCAATTGAGAATATTCTAATGTTCTTTGGAAATCTAACTTACTTACATAACATCAGCAATTTTTTTTAGATTTCCCAGTTTGAGTAGATTGTGTAGATTCCAAATATAAAGTTCTATTTGAAAGTTTCATTATTACAAGCTCAGACGGCAACAAAATATGGAAACTTTGCAAGGGGTGAATACTTTTGAAAGAAATTGTAATTAAGAGTAGGCTTCTACTATATTTCATGTGTTGTAAACAACTGTAGAAATTCTTATATATGATAGCTTACAACTATTAAAATACAATAGTTTTAACCTATGTTTTTTTTTCTCTATAAATCCCAAAACTATCAACTAAAACTAAATCCCAAAAATATCAACAGTTACAAATGATGTTCTAAGTCACCTTAAAAGGTATAACAATATTTTTATTTCGTAGTAACTTTTGTTAAATAACTAACAATTTAACATTTATTTTTCTCTTGGTAATTTGTTTTATGTCTTAACTTGTCATTTATTATAAATGACTGCTATAAGACTTACGAGTTAGGCATCAATCGGAGCTTTGCATAGGCACAAGGTAATTTACCAGAAGAAGACTTTCTACATCGTAGACCTCTGGCAGAAAGGAGCGTAATGACTAGATTACTCTGAGTCTGATCAAACCAGATCTGTACTTCAATATCCCCCTGGATATAACTAGTACGCGTAAATTCATCCTGCATAAATAATGACATGTATGTAAATTGGTTCTGCATTGTTCAAAAAATGTTAGAATAAAAGAAAAAATGAAAAACCAAATGTCCAATTTCTGTCAGAAATTATTTAAATTTATGTCAAAGTTATTGATAGTCATATATCTATGTTTGTAAAGCTTGCCATATGTGATTAAGTCCTTACTAGGCTTTATTTATTGCTCATCAAATGACTTTATTCTCAGAAGGAGAATCTTGGTTAGAGAAGGAATGAGTGGAATTTCAAATTAAACCTGCCACAACTAACGAAGTTCTTAACGAATCTTACTTAATTCTGCTTGGTCATTTATGTCACGCATTGCGAAACCATGGAGAAGAAGGATTGATAGTAAGGTTAAGGCAAGGTGTTTACATATAGCTAAGACTCTGGTAGATTTTACTTTGTCCTCACCAGATAAGTTTATTCGCAAAAGGATAAGCACAAGAAGATGAAAGATCAGGGGAAGCTTGAGCTAAGCTTATCATATCCGACCGAACCCTTTCAATAACATATTAATGTAAAACACATTTTCAAACAACTTAGACTAAGAAAATAATAATACCAATTTTTTTTTTATGTTGCTTGTTTCGATCGCATAGGATTAAACTAGAAGCTAAAGCAAAACATAATAATTAAGAAATAGGAGTTACTTCTGAGTAACGCATGTTTGCGTACTTGAAGTACCTATGATTTTCACGACAGCGCTGTGTTTGTAGTTAGTAGATTAACTACGTTTATTAATATTATTTAAAAAAAAAGAGACGTAAATCTTACCCTTTGGTGTTTAGCTGTTAGATATTCTTTATAACCCGTATTTTTGTAAATTTTTTTTTGTAATTTTGTTTATTGCTCAATAAATACTTTTTTTCTACATATATGGATCGCTCAATAATAGTACTTATGGATTAAAGAAAGTTTACGTTCAGTCTGAAACTCTATTCTGATCATGGGAAGCAATATTTTTAGCCATGAAAAACTCCTACTTAAAACTACTCACGGGAGTTTTAGGTAACTTTCTTCTAGTTGGAGATGTGGATTGACACTCTGCCTCGATTTCGTGATCTACAAAATATAATGCAATATATTTAAATCTACATGTTTATATTATAAACAAAAATATGTCAAATCTCTGACAAAAATTATTGCCTTTTCATCGTATAGACAAAACATCGCATTCTATACAACTTTAATGAAGCAAGTCCTTGTGATTTTGTCTTAGTTGAAAAATATATAAATTAATATTTGTACAATCTATGTAACCATATCCTCATTTAAATAATGTAAGTTATCAATACAGGTAACCATCTATGTGGTGAATTCACCTAAAATTTGTTCGTCGAAGTACTGTTGCACCTTTTGAGATATTTTGTACGAGAGGTGTTCAAACTAACTTTATCAGATGACAATCAACAAATGTGCACCAATGACGTTGTGAATATGGTTAACCATACAGTACTTTACAACACAGTAAAATAAGATTTATTTCCTACACCGTTCTGTGAGCTTTCTCGCATTTATCTCGAATCTATCTACGGTGCTTCAAGAATGCCAATATTTGACCAGGAGCATTTACAAAATTAGAACATTACAACTCATTTACCTTCAGTGGATTCACATCAGACATTAATACTTTTACGAAAACATCGTCATCGGTGGAAACTCAATCTCTAAAAGGCGTGAGATGAGCGAGAATTACAGGGCTAGCTAGCTAGCTCCCTAGTAAGCGAATTGTACCTACATCAACTCGTAATCAACTCGCTCATCGTGAACCCTCGATATTATATCAAGGAAGTTCCAAACTAGAAAGAAGACTTTATATTGCTTGTAAGTTTGTGACACTTTTGTTTATAAATCATTGTTTGTAATAATTGTTATTGTAAATTGTATTGTTGTGTGTATGTTGAAACGTATTTGGGTTAAAAAAGACAACTGTGTATCAATCGTGTTGGCATATATTATAAACTGACTATATATCGGCATTTTTTTAAATGCTAAATCCAAAGTACAATTTAACTAATAAATTTAAATTATCAGTTAACTCAATTTCATACCCTCTGAAATTCTAGTACGTAACATAAGTGATACAGAAAAGTTGAAATATACGTTAAGATTCATGTAATATGATGTATTTTTCAATACCAAGATGCACAAGAGATGTATAAAGGTACAACAGTACATTAGTTTAGAAGACTACAGGGACATGTCTCAGGCATAAACGATCAGAAGAGAAACAGCTTTTGTCACGAAACTTTCTGTAACACGCTATGAACAGCCTATAACTTAGTCTTTTGTCTCTAAGTATGTCTATGTGGGTAGCTCAAAACATCTTTCTCACCTGTTCTCAGAATAAGACTTGAAGTTGCATGTTTTAGACGAGGATTCGCAACGCCTTCTTGATGATCGCTCGGGTTCCTGCTGAAAACATATTAATGTAGAAATACACTTTCAAACGTCTTAGTAAAAGAACATAATGCATATCCATGTTTTATTTATTTTTTGTTTGTTTCGGTTGTCTATGAGTAAATTAAAAGATAAAGAAAAAAAAAGAATTACTTCTCAGTAATACATGTCGGCGTATTTAAAGTACCTATTTTTTTCAGGGTAAGATAAAATACTTATCATATTTCCTGTCTAAACACCGGTAAAGAAAAGTAGTTTTTATAAATAAATTATCATTTCGCTTAATTAATCCTGGACACACAGATATTTTTTTATCTCTCCTGAAAAATGTAAAAATAAAATATTCCTCGAATCTTTATAAGAAACTTAAAGTAAGAAGAAACAAGTAGCTTCAAGAACATCTACCTGTTTTATTGTTATTATAAGCAAACTATCTGGACAGGGAAAACTTAAAAAGTAATAGTATCACAAGATATATATATATAATAAAGTAATAGTATCACACGATATATATATATATAAAGTAATAGTATCACACGATATATATATAAAAAGTAATAGTATCACACGATATATATTCGAATTATGTTAAGTACGGTTAAACATTCCTTTACTTTTACTTTTTTAAATTATACTTCGTAGCTCACAGTGACCTTGCTGCAACATAACGTCATTTTTTTCCCCTCTTTCACTTCGGTGATTAATTAATAATTTTGAATAAAAAAAATATTGTTTTCACTATATACAGTGTTAGTATTAGTCTCATTTGATGAAATGATAGATGTTTTAGAAATATATTTTGGGATTTATCCGTTATATTTATTTTGTAAACAGAACCCTTGTATTTATATTCTCTTAGCCACAATATGGTTAGTGAATTATTCAAAACTTTTGTTTTCTTTTCAGTATATTTATATAAATCTAATACGTTTCTATTTATCCAAAATAGAACAAGTATTTCAAGATATAATATTAAATTATAGATGATTATTTAATTTCTAAAATTACAAATTTGTTTGCAATTGGTGTACTGTTTTTTTTATGTGCATTACTCTAAAAATGTAAAGTGTGACAAATTATAATGGGTATGACCAAACATAAGTATGTGATTTCAGTTTGTAATTACTTTATTTAGGGTACACATTTTAAAATCAATAAGCAGTGGTGATAGTAGTGCGATGTATAATAATTTTGGTTGAATGGACGGCAACTGCCTGTTGTAGAACCAACATCATCAATGTGATTATCCATGCCTTTGAACAAAAAACTAGTTCAAGAATCCCTGCAGTCCACAGAATAAAATCGAAGAATAACGGAAAACCCACACATGTTATGAAAATAGTAACCATGTACAAGCAAGCTGTAGACAATATTCTCTCCCGCGGATGCTTTTTCTTCTTCTTTCATTTTAAAGCAGAAAGGCCCCAGCGTAAATCACGACTGTCTCCAACACACGCCAATAGATTTCTCCCACATCTTCCATGCCATCCCACTCAACACACTCCGTAGACCAAGAAATCCGGATCTCTTACACTCAAACTCAGCAGACTCAAACACATGACACAGGAACCTCTCGTGATAAACACGGCAGACTCAAACCACGATGAAGGAACCTCTAATGAAGATTCAACTACACGTGAGCGTAAAACCCAGACAACTAGGCACGTACTATTTCAACCCAAACCACAGCAACAGCCCTTAGAGCTTATTGGTCTCTGAGCCCACCCCACGACTACCCCTTGTCAAATTCGTCAACTAAGGATAGACACCTCCGCAGACTCTCTGCCGTCGCCCACTTATGCAATCGAAGAGCTTCGTGCTCGGTTCTTTTTTTCCGCTGCCCCTCAACCAGCGATAACGAAGAACCTCCCCGCGACAGACCTTTTTTAAGTCATCCACCTTTAGTCTCAATTTTACCAAGTAAATCCTCTTATCACGCCAATCCTCGACAACGCCCATAATTCCGTTCTTCTTCTTCTCCAGGTTGCTACAAGTTTTCTCACGTTTGATCGGGTACTGATCAGGTAAAGTATTTGGCTCCTGACTAATGGAAGTGGGTTTTCCCGGGGCACTCCCGTTTTCCTCTACATCTAATTCTAGTTATTGGGTTTTTAGATTCCCGCCGCCTTGAATGACCACAAGTCCTACAAAAGCCATTTATATTTTGAGAAGAACTCCATGAATGTAAAATAATAAATTTCAAGTTCAGCCCCTTACCTACCTCACGAGAGGGGTGAAGGGAAGCTAAAGCTTGTGAGCACCCCAGGTAATCTTCCAAGGCTTCACCTCGGAAGATCTTATATCGATACAACCGCCACGAAAGGATACACGTTGACCTGAAGACGAAAGGCGGAATACTTACGAAACGTCGTCCTCTACACTTGTGTTTCTGCAATAGGCAGTTGCCGTCCATTCAACTAAGGTTCACCATGGATACTCTACCTTAACAATCTATCAAAGAATGGGGATTTTTCTCTTCGAAACAGGGGAAAAGGATAAGACAGTATATAATATGCTTGATATAAATATATATTTATGTGTACAACATTATATGAAAAAGAATCAGAGAAGTAAACATGTATCTAGAAAGACAGCATTAAAAAGGCTTAGCTTCATATTATTTTATCATTTATTAAGCTTATTATTATCATTATAAAGGAAAATATGTAACTCTTAGCCTTTGGAGTTATATATGTTTCTACATCTATAGTCACAAATAATATTAGGATTTTATTATTGGTATTTCTTCTAAAATATTTCTATATACTTTTTATTCATCATTCAAATCCATAATTAAATAATCTTTGTTTTACATAGACAAATATATTTTGCATCCGCCTACAACGTTTAGAACGACGTATTTACTTCATTCTGACCAAGAAAACTAAAAGTGTGTTTATGAGAAACAGAATTGCTGTAGGTTATGTTGAAGTATTCAAGAGGTACCCGGAGCCAGAGCTTCCTGACATATGGTTTATAAAGAAAGGCGAAAAGCCTGTTTGTAATTACGTTTTAGAGATAACATAGTCAGAATTTGAGCCTTTAATTTGTGAAATCTTCTAGTTTTTGTGGATTCTTGATAAACTCTCACGCCAACGTAAAACTCACTACAGAACACTAACTTGAAAATGGGAAACTCAATTTCCATGAGTACCAATTCATCTATATGCTATTATTGTTGAACTAAATAATCAGTTATTTCTATAATGCCATCTTAACATGTTTGAAGTTTAGATTATTGGTTTACTAGTTGTAGAAGTATTAGGTGTTTCACGAACCTGCAATAAACGAAAATTTTAACAACGAAATAAATATAATTTTCAAATTTAACGTTAAATATACCTAAGTTACTCCAACATACACTCCGCAATCTTAATATATATAACTAAATATAACTGGTCCCTTGTTTCCATCAAATACCTTCGTTAACAATGTTAGACTATGATTATATTGCTATTGTTGTTTTATGAAATTAGAACACCACACATACAGATTTAATTGTTTTAAGTCATAATTTGCCAATCCCAAAGAAAATACCGACCGAACTCTGTATTTTCAACTAACAAGTCAGAAGTCCAACGTATAAATATTTATAACGTATATATATATAGAGAGAAGTTAAATACTTCGCTTAGAAATACTTACTTCCACGATGTTTTTTCAAATACTAGTTCAGCTGTATCACTGGATCGCTCGATAATAGCCGTTACTTCTTCATATGTCTTGTCTACTAGTGAGATTCCATTCCACTCGTGTATACGGTCTCCTATCCACAACATAAATACACATCTGTATCACAAAAACATAAAGATATATACTATAATCTGTATATGTATTCACCATATTATAAATATCCCAAGTTCTTCAAGGCTCTTGGAATTTCTATTTATGCACTTGTTTTTGCAGCTTCATTTTTTGTATGCGTAGAAACTGATTAACTATGCATTTTGCATGCCTTAATAGCTATGCACATTCCCAGTATTCTTCTGAAAACTAATAAAACGTTATGAGCTTTATATTCTACGTTTACGAACGATTTTGAGAAAAGTTGGAAGATACAAAAACGCGAACGTAAATAGTATTTTGAAGAATAATGCATGTACATTTCTGATAAAAAAAATAACGTAAACTGTAGAGGTTTTCATTTACATTCCTCTTAATTTGTCAGATTCAGATTCGAAATCAGAGATGTGCAAAAATAGTATCTTAGATTTATAGTTCATCCTCTACAAGAAATTGCACATTAGACCTTTCGTTCATTACCAAAACTCGTCAGTTGGGCTAGACAAAGAGAGAGAAAAACGTTTTGTTTTTAGTCATTCCATTGCAATTGTTAGGGCTAGTAACACAGCAGAGAGTTACGCCCTCTTTTCAATCATGAGATCATAGCGACTATGAATAAAGGAAAAGTATATACGTATTCTACAGTACTGGATGGTATGAAATGATGCTCGTCATATGTACGTATTCTACAGTACTGGATGGTATGATATGATGCTCGTCATATGTACGTATTCTACAGTACTGGATGGTATGAAATGATGCTCGTCACATGTACGTATTCTACAGTACTGGATGGTATGAAATGATGCTCGTCAAAAGTTCACAACTTTATATAATCAGTTATGAAGATATGAGAAGAGAAAACGATTTTTATGTAAGGTAAATGTAAGGAGACAAGTTATTCATAGGGTAAGAAATGAACTAGAAAGTTTAGAAAATTGGCAAGAATGAATTTTGAGTCTGGAATCAGTATCTGGAATATTTGAGGTGAAGCTTCTGAAGATGACGTGGATTGGACTGGGTAGCTTGATTTTGAATTCAGATGTCATTCCAGGACCAGAAGTCTTTCATAAAAAGAGGCGGATATTCATGAGATGTAACCGTAGATAATGCAAGGACGAATTAAAATATTAAAGGATTCATATTCCGAATAATTTCAGTCGGACACTACAGACGGTTGAGTCATAAAAGTAGCTCCTCAACGACATTTTAAAGTAAATATATACATATACAAAATGTTGTAGTATATGACAAACAAAAGTTACTGCTCTATATGAAGAATTCTATCATATATGTTGCACCCTGCAAGTTTTGAATTCAAAATGTTTGTTGAGCAGTAGTACCATCTGCAAACACTTCAGAAATGATTTCTTTTTCAGTAGCCCCCTCAGTGTTGCAGCGGTAAGTTATAGGGTTCACACTGCTAAAAATAGTTTTGAAGGTTGTGGTGAGTACATCATAGATAGCTCATTGTGTAGCTTTGTGCTTAACAACAAACAACCAATAATTGATTGAGCTGCACCACGAATCACACAGTGGTGTACAGCAATGTGAAACTATTGTTTTCACATAGATCGTCCAAGCCTAAGCTTCTGAATAATAATATTAAATCTTGAGTTGAATCGTTTCTAAATACCGTATTGAAAACAAAACAAAACTGGATTATGTTTTGGATGAATGGCACAACGCTATTTCTTAATAATTGTAAATAAAATTTTAAAAATTCAAACAACACTGGACTTTAGTTGTACTTTACTAACCAATCAAGAAAAGGCAGAATCTCTGCATCTGTGGTTACGGAATCACGTGTTCTTACCACTTTCAAATTTCATGAAAGTTTGGAAAATTAACTGTCCACTTATTGCGTGTATTTTGAGCTTTCAAGAAAAATATTCTAGGATGTTAACTAAAAAAACAAAAAGTATTACCTTGGTCGAGACCTTTCTTTTCTGCTGATCCACCAGCAACAATCGAAGCGACATAAGCATGTAAGTGTCCATCTTCAGAGAACTTCCCTCCTTTTACCCTTATGCCAAATCCCCTGACTAAATAAAGGTTCAGTTTACCTTAAAACTTCATACCTACACGTTGAACAACATTTAACCTATATAAAATTAGTCAATGACCCAATAATTAATTACTCTTATTCTTTACCAAACATATATGCAGGTGAATAAAATCGTTTTCAATTTGTAAGCCATATTTACTAGGTGTACAATAGCTAACAAGAGTATTAATAAACTAATACCCCCTCTCCCCCAGGTGGATGAGTGATACGATAAACTATAAAGCTCATTGTACAACTTCTTAAGAACAAACAGGCTAGAAGGAAGTATAAAATAAAGGTTTTACAACTCTTGATATTTAGTTTTCCACCTGTTGGTACGTCAAGCAATATACTTCCATTAAAAATACTGTAAAGTGCATAAAATCCACAGAATATGATTAAGGATTTTTGTATAATCTGATATCATTTAAAGATAAATAACATATTAAACTCAAAACATTTTCAGCTGAAAAAATTAAGTTTTGTTCTGTTTTTTTTCTAATTACTTGTCTAGAGAGAATAATTTGATTGTTTGATACAGATACAGCTAGGAAGGCGAGAGTGCTAACCGATGGTTATTATTTAAATTATTTTTATATTATACTTATGATTGTGTTATACAAATAAAGAATACTTATATGGTACATAAAAATCTATAGTATGAGTACACAAAAATACAAAATTTGGAAAGGTGAAAGAAATGAATGGAGTACATAATGAAATACTGGCAGTTTACCACTCTCAAATCGAAATTTTACTTATAAATCGCGTATCGACAGCTTCAAACTTCACGAAATAATCCAGAAATAATTTGACTGATCTATTGTATTCTGGTGGTAAAGTATGTTTTACTTCACTGAAGCTTTTTTAAAGGACTGTGGTCTTTGTGTTTCCGATTAAATAAAACAGACAGGTTTTGCATATTATTTAATGGTGATAAATAATATCGTGCTTGAAAATGTTCAAAACAGGGGATCAATAACATATTTCTGAAATAGGTTATTAATCTAGCTTTCAGTATTAAGCAAGGAATTTTTGGAATTGGCAATCTGATCAAGCTTGTCTTAGTGATTTACATGATAGGCTGAAAAATGGAAGGTTCGAGACAATAATAAACTGCTGAACACTCCTTGGATTGTCAGCTATGGACATGTTATAAAAGTGAAAGTCTACCATATTATTCGATTAAGAATAGTCTGTAGGCAGCGGATTCTGCTGACTGATTTTTCTACCTTTGATCAGCATATCCAAATTAGTAAGTACTAGCTATTACTATCATTAACGGTGAGGGTACCCAACTGATGAAACAATTCACTCAAATTTTTATAAGAAGGACATATGAAAAGTATACTTATGTAGTTTTCTTTAGTTCATAATATTAGTTTGAATCATTCACATTTTGTATTTACTGTTATGTTTGCTTCCTCATAAAAGTACCTTTTGAACACCAAGAGAATGTCATTCCTTTCAGTCATTAATTCAGTATACTAAACATTACTACTAACTCAGAAATTTAAGGCGCTGTCATTTATTATTAATTATTAATGGATTGTAAATTAGAAATATTATATGATTCTTCTCATTTTGGGCAACAGGCTGTTACACTGCTTTATATGTGTTTATCCAATGTCACATAGCTTGTTTGATAATGATCAGGACCTGCTTATTATATGCCATATTCAAATCTAGCCTTAATGCATACAAAACATCAATTTGCAGAAAAAGAAATGTAATATAATAATGCTATTTTATAGGGCTATCATGTGGCTCATCTTATGAAATTCCTGACGCTGCTTCAGAAGAAATGTGCTCGTATCGTTAGAACGGAGGTAAAACATCAACAACGAAAAATAAAACAACAAATTACAAGTTCCTCTTGTAATCAAATGATTATTTAAATAGTAATATACAATTAGTGTGAAACAAAAATAAACATCACTATTTTAAATAGTTATGTTGAAAATGTATATAATTGTTTCTTTGATAGTACCAAAAATTACTACAGTTTATTTTTGCATGCCTAGACAGATATAACTATCAAGTTCATGGATAAACAATTTTATGCATACAATAATTAGGAACTAAATAATGCTTAAGCTAAAATATTAACTTACACGTTTATTACCGAAATGAAAGAAAAACATAGCTAAAATTATATATATATATATAAATACAATACGGTTTAATGATAGAATAAAAAGACAAAGACGGTTTGTTTTCATAACTTTCACACACGTCTACACATAGCGGTCCCCAATTTTGAACTGATAAACTAGAGGGGGAAAAAAACAACTAGTCAACAATACCCATCGTCAACTCTTGAGCTCTTCTTGTTTGACCAAATAATGAGTTTTGACTGCCACTGTTATAGTGCACCCATGGACCTAAAGCGTTTACGGTGCACGAACCATGAACATTAGGTTCTTAGTCCAGGCACTCTAACCTCTAAGCCACATTCTTCCTAGAAAAGAAAGTTACCAACCGAATCGTATCCTCTTGTTATTAAAAGAAATGTTTTATTTACCTGATTTAAGATGCTAGACTTCCTGTTACTTTTTCACTATATATTGTACAGACTCCTTTTAATCTACAATGCTCTCATTCAGTACTGAAATATCATTCGCGACATTATAATCTTGTTTCATTGGAAAAGGAAAAATGTCGAATTCATTGAATAAAAACATCGTTACTTTTTCTAGCCAAAGATCTTAAAAGTTGTTCTTATTTTTAGCTCAGAACACATTTAAATAAATTGAAATGTCCGATAAGAAAATGTGTTAGATTATGTAAACTTGCACATAATGAGACAGAACCGTCATGCAAAAAGAATACAAGGACCTCAGAAATACTTTTCAAAATAATGTTTATGTTAGTTACAAACAGCACAACTGTACTGTTGAACGCTATATAAGAACAAATAGTATTAGAAACGATTTTGTACGAAAAAATATTTTCTCGCATCTTTTCAGTAAATATAACGCGTTTTTAAAGAAAATGCTTTACTATATTTTCCAGCTTTCATTCTGAACATGAATGGCAGAAGCGACCAACGTGGATAGCATTTGTCTTTAAGAATTCCGAAAGAACAATTTCTTATTAATAACATCTTTAAGGTTTTTAACGAAGAATGGAGTTTATATAATGAGCCTTAACGGCTTGAAGCATTAATTAGAACCCACTTGCATTTCAATCACATAAAGTTATAGAAATAACACACACATTTTAATTATATAAAGTTATAGAAATAACACACACACATTTTAATTATATAAAGTTATAGAAATAACACACATTTGAATCACATAAAGTTATAGAAATAACACACATTTTAATCACATAAAGCGTCAAGTCCAATTCTTATTTAATATTCACATTAAGTTCTAGGACTAACGTTCATGTACTAAATATATTTAAGGTTTGATGAAAAAAAAAGTTAATTTGAAATTATTTTAACTATTTAAGAACTTCAACGCTCTCTAGAGGCTCAACTGTATGTCTGAGGGATTATAACGCTAAAAATAGTGTTTCTATACCTGCAATTAGCACAGAACAGATAGCTCATTGTGTAGCTTTGGGCTTAAAAACA
Source organism: Limulus polyphemus (assembly GCF_000517525.1). NCBI lineage: Eukaryota > Metazoa > Arthropoda > Merostomata > Xiphosura > Limulidae > Limulus > Limulus polyphemus. The sequence continues at coordinate 1,366,955 of NW_013665671.1, read as the reverse complement.
AATTTGAACATCTCTTCCATTTTAAAGAATCGACGAGTAGCTGAAACAATATTCTGTTTTCTATAACTGACGAAGTATTACATATTTTCTTCATCAAACTGATACAATATTCTGTTTTCTATAACTGACGAAGTATTACATATTTTCTTCATCAAACTGATACAATATTCTGTTTTTGATATCTGACGAAGCAAGTATTACATATTTTCTTCATCAAACTGAAACAATATTTGTTTTTGATAACTGACGAAATAAGTATTACATATTTTCTTCATCAAACTGAAACAATATTCTGTTTTTGATATCTGACGAAGCACTTCGTCAATTATCAAAAACAGAATATTGTTTCAGTTTGATGAAGAAAATATGTAATACTTACTTCGTCAGTTATCAAAAACAGAATATTTTTTCAGTTTGATGAAGAAAATATGTAATACTTACTTCGTCAGATATCAAAAACAAAATATTGTTTCAGTTTGGTGAAGAAAATATGTAATACTTACTTCGTCAGATATCAAAAACAAAATATTGTTTCAGTTTGATGAAAAAATATGTAATACTTAAGTATTACATATTTTCTTCGTCAAACTGAAACAATATTCTGTTTTTGATAACTGACGAAGTAAGTATTACATATTTTCTTCATCAAAGTGAAACATTGTTCCACGTGTTATTGTTATGGTGCATTAATTTGTGAGATAAATAGAGAATAGCTTCAACACTGAGCAAGTTAGCATGCTTAAGGACTGCAACATTGGTGACCTTATCCTGCCATTTGATGTTCGAGTGTCTTAATTGCACGCTATCGAGTCTGTTCAGGTACCTTCTATACGAAGTGTTTTACATATCTCAGCAGAATATAGCAGTGTAGTGAGGACAACAGTTCTTCATAGCTGGCCTTTGATAAGATATTAAGTCCGTGCTGTGACCATTCTCTGTTTTATAAACCCACAAAGACAGCAGAGGCAGTTTTGGTACGATTGTTGAACTTCACTTCTATGTTGTATATGTTACAATGCTTCCTAATTAAACGACACTGTGCATTGTTTTATACATTATTCATATATACAAATAGCGGGAGGTTAGCAGGTGATTGTGTTAGGTGGTGGCTGTTTTCTTTGTATTGATGGTAAGGCCGAATTTTGAAGAACAGAGGCGACATCGTCGGTAAAAGTTATCTTATACAAACTGCACGCACTTTTGCGTTTGACTTCAGTCTTCTAAGGTAGAAAAGGCCACCATCTGTTATTGTTCTAATGTAAATACCATTTGAACTCTCTTTGCTTACTGATCTTAGTATTACAGTGAGGAATGTTGTAAATAGTACTAAGACGCACCCTTGTTTTAGCTAGTGACTTTCACTAAAGATTTCATTTTTTTTGCCACCAACAGAGACTGATGCTTTCATGTCATCGTGAAAACTTTTTATCATCTTCACAACTTGTCAGGGAATCCACATTAGCCCAACCGCTTCCACAAGGTTTCTCGGTCTACTGAATCGAATGTCTTTGTAAAGTCGACAAAAAAGCTTAGAAACTTTGATGCTGTTCGAGCACTTTTTCTTGTAGTTGACATAATGTGAATATTACATCAATAGTTGATCTATTGGCTCAGAAACCACACTGACCTTCTAGAAGAATGTTATTTGCAATGATTTGTAGACGTTTCAGGATAATCTTTGACCTTTCTGATATAAATAAGAGAGAATTTCCACATTCTGCTTGGTCACTCTTTTTTTGTACATAAATCCCATCTACCAACAATTATTAAAGAATTTTAGCAGTTTTCTGTTTAGGTGTCTATTTATATACTATGGCATATTGGGATCAATAAATATAATAAAAGTTCATCTTTTATTTGTTTGTTTCTTTGCATTTCAACAGAAAACACCACGGGTACTAAAACGCGATTTTTAGCGTTATAAGCCCTCAGACTTACCATTAAGAAACTAGGGGAAAATTAACTTAATGAAATGTAATAGTTCAGTAGAACTGATATCGATAACTGATAAGCTGAACTGATTTCCATATATCGTGAATTTGAGAAAGCACAAGAAAGTTGATATAAAACGTTTTCGTGTATTTAGAGCCATAAAAATTTATATTCAGATAAAACATCCCTTTATAATCTCCTAACTGAATAAAGCGACATAATCATTATGAATTTTAAGTTTCAAGTTTGTTTTAAGCCATTTAAGCACATACGCAAACTTTTTCCTTTATCAAATGAATAATGACAATGACAAACATTATTTGAATGTGGTTGAAACTCTTCTAACATTTACAACATTTTTCATTGTACACTTTACACTGAATTGATAGAAACAAATGCATGTTGACTAATCTAATAATATCTTTCATTGGTAACTTATTCAAATAGATGAAAGTTTAAAAATCTGTTTTCGACAGAAAATATATTTATTACATATAATTGCTTATTTGAATATTTCGTTTATATGTAAATTAAAGATCCGGTGTTTCTTGCGCTTTCTTGATAATGTATAGCAAATTGCGTGTGTATCTAAACTTAAACTACGTGATTTATTATAAGCAGGAATAAACAGAATAATGGAACTTCAAAAACACTCAGTTTTATGATTTATTGCATTCATGTAGTATGTGCAGGTAGGACAAGAAAATATCTCATACCTGTAAATAAATTATATTTCAAATATCCTAAACATATATCAAATTCTTATGTAGCTGAAACAGAAAATTGTTATCAAATTCAATTTTGTATTTGTTTCAGACTTAATTTTATTTGATAAGCATATAAAGACAGATCAAAACTATTTCTTTACGTGACGACCCCTGTTGGGTCAGTGTTATAAAGTAAGGTGTAAGGTAGCATCGGTTGCAGTTTAGAGAGTGTGAGATAGCGCTGGCATTTGGTCAGTCTCTAAAGAATTAGGGGATTACAATACTCTAAGTCATAGTGGGGTAAGCGAATATGGTGGGATCTTTCATAGATTCTGTCAGTATGGAGATAACAAGATTCCCTATGATTATGAAACATTATAATTCAAGATATGGGAAACAGGTACAAGATTGGAAAGAAAATTAAAATACAGAAGTTCAAAAAAAGGAAGAAAACCGGAAGGAGAACGAATTAAACCGAGAAAGGTGAAGAAAGAAAGAAATAAGCTGCTAGTGTAACGAATTTGTTGTTATGTATTTATTTTGATATCAACACTTGTTTAGATTAAGTTTATATTCAAAAACATGTATAGATTATTGTAATGAATATGTATTGCGAAACTCCCGCCTATTCTCCAAAGTTGCAGAAGATTCTCGAGAGTAAGAATCAACAATATATGTATATACGCAAACGTTTAAATATAGCTCAGTAATGTTTGTTACGTAACACTGAGTTTTCTAGAAAACCTTCCCACGCCTATAAATATAAACAACGTGACGTGTCGAGGAGAGTGTCTATAATCAGTGTGCTATAAACTTCGCAAGCTACAACTGTGATTTTTTATAACGCTTATCAATCGGAAAACTTAATATATTTGACCAGGAGCATTTACAAAATTCGATCATTAGAACTCATTTAACTTCAGTGGATTCTCATCGGACATTAGTATTTTTTTAAGTGTGTGTGGCCAAAGACAAAGCTAGGTAGCTTTCCAGCGAATCGTATCTACATTAACTCCCAATTAACACGCTCATCGTAAACCCTCGATTAGATATCAATGGAGTTCCAAACTAGAAAGAAGATCTTATATTGTTTGTAAGTTTGTGAAATTTTTGTTTATAAATCTTTGTTTGTAATTGACTAATATATCGGCATATATTTAAATACTAAATCCAAAGTACAATTTATCTACTAAATTTAAATTATCAGTTAACTCGGCTTCGGACCATTTGAAATTCTAATACGTAACACTAGAAAGAAACAAAAATCTATGTCTTTTTATTACCGGTAATAAACAGCAATTTATTATGTTTATATATTTGTGGCGAGTCTATTTTTACTAGGAATAAGTACAACCTAAATAATTTTGTTAGACATAAAAATGGAAACCAAAATGCGAGTACAGCATAATTACGCGTAATTGATTACCACTATTAAACAAAATGTGTTTATAGTTACAACAGTGCAAGTCAATTTCTGATAGGGATATAGGTAAAGTATACTTACATAACAGGGGAAAAGGAAGAATGACTATTTCACTTCGTAATGAAATAATGTCAAAAGTGGGATTCATCAATTCATTAGGTTTCGAAACCCAACAACAAAATGCGTGTTTGAAGTGGGAACACATCAACAAGAGCGAAGGAGGAAAGTCAACGGAATAAAGTAGTGAAGTCGAGAAAGGGAGTAAGTTTCATTTTTGTTCTCATCTTGCCTGTTTTGATTTTGACTGATGGTTCTATAAAATTTTACTGATTATATATTGTGGTTCATTGTTTAAGGTCAGAGAATTAACGCTAGCCTGTATGAGAATTGGAAATCATTAACAAAAAGTCAACTGTAAATAACTGTAGAGAACTGGGTATACCATGTAGTAGAAACTGGAAAAAGAGATGAGATATATGAAGCTTTAACTGAAGGGAGATTAAAAATAGATTAGTTTTCTAACCTCCAACTTCATGAAATTACAGAAATCGCGAGTGGTGCTTACGATGGTTATCATAGTAACGATTTATAACTTGATAAAATACAGTTAGAAACGAAACTTGTGGTAAATGAGAATAAACGTTTAGAAGCAAAAGTGAGAATAAATGTACAGAGCTAGAGTTAGAAGACAGATAGAAGCAAAGAGAATTCGAGTTGATGATGAATGGAAGGTAGGGTAATTCTAGTGATGGGACTGGCATGCATGAAGGAAGCACACGTGTGCAGCTGCCTAAATTTGGCGAAAGCAAGACAGATATATCTTTCTATGCTTTTGAAAAAAATAGTGAGAGCAGAGGAATCATCCTCCTTTCGTGTTGGTGTGATCTTTCAATTTATAGGATTTTTCGCTTACAATAATGTTTCTTAGAAAGTGTACTTTATTGATTCGTGATACGAACGTCATGTAATAATAATAATAATATATATATATGTGTGTCTTGTTAGATTCTTATGATTTGGATGAGTGGTGGTAATTCCACTCACTAGTTACCTGAACATAACAGTACAAAGTAGTATAAAGTTTCATACTCATAGTTACAAATACTTTTGGGTAAAGATACAGAGAGAAAAGGTTTCTACTCTTGGATAACTCACTTGGATAGAACATTGAGCTACTTAATATTTATATGATATAAATATATATGGCCAATCTCTCTCTATCTAAAATTAAATAATTCACAAATGTAACCAATAGATTATCGCAAGTGGGACGAAGGGGATACTAATATCCCTGAACATCCCAGTATATGAAAACTAAAAAAAAAGACTAAATTCCTGACATGAAATTTTTCGTTTTTTTTCCTTGTTACCAAATATCCTGGATTACAATCTCAGCGTTTATTTTCACTCGTCGGCTTTTTCGATTACAACAGTTTCTTATATTGTAGACTTAATATTGCAAGACAATATTTTAACAAAATTATCAAATTTGTTAGTAATATGGTTAAAAGGTAGGAAGCTAGCAAATGCACGTGTAACAGTGACGTTAGCGGATAATTATGTAGTGATTAGGAAAGATAGTGAGTTGAAAGTAGATAAAAATCAAACTAAAAGGACTACTTACCACAAACAAATAAAACTGGATCTGCGATAGCTATGATTTGTAAGGAGGAGTTTGTAATAAAGGAGAGAAACTACAAACTCTTACCAATATGTTTTATACGTGACCAACTTGGGAGTTTAGTTATTCTGTAGGTAGGATAAGAAAATTACAAAAAAGGAGAATGTAATGTGTTGTATTAAGGACAGAAGGAAAATCTAGAAGGAGTAATGATAAATGGGCAAGCCGTTAAGAGATCTTGAAAGTTGGAAAACTTTGGTAAGAAAGGAACTAGTAAAAGATAATGAACTGAAAGCAGATACAGTAGGTTTAATTGGATTTGGCACCACATCAGGAATAGATTGATTTACCTACCACTACCTAAAGTCACATTGCAAAGTTGAGTTTTTGAAGGTATAATAGTCGTAGGGATAGCCGATGGTATTCCACATCCGGTTTCGCTTGGTAATGAGGTAGAAGCTATTGGGTTGCTAAATACACCTGTAGCAGTGGTACCACATAGCGAAAGTAGCCAGATAACAAGTAATGTTAGAGAAAACTCTAAACATATATACCAGTTAGTGAAGAAATAAATTATCAAGTAAATAATACAAAAAATGACAAAGTTTGAACTGCTGTTAGAATATGGAATATGGATCGAGAACAAATAATTAAACGGTAGTTATAATATAAGAGTTTCTGCAGTGAAGCCGTGGTAGAGGAACCGGAAGTAACTAAACTTGGGCAAAATTATTATTACTGGCGGGAAGAAGTGTTGAGGTGTAAATGTAATGGGAATGATGTAATAGATGGTAGGGATCAAACAATACTCCTAAAGAAAAGTAGACAGACAGTATTGAAGTTATGACATGATACAATACTGGCTGGACATTTAAGCTAAAACGAAAAATAGGATCTATAAAAACTACTTCTGGTTGGGTATATTTGGAGATATAAAGAGTTATTTAAATAGATGTCCAGCATATCAGCTTGCTGGTAAGAGGAGCATGAAAGTGGAAAGATCGATGGTTAATTTATCAGTTATTAATGAACCGTTTTGTTTCGTTAGTGCTGATAGTATTAGAACATTTCCAGTAACTGAAAAAAGAATAAATATATTAAGATCATGGCAGTAGATGACTTTAATGAAGCAGAGAAAATAGTGCGAGAGCTGATAATGATATTCTCATGGGTCGGGGTTCCTGAAAAATTATTATGAGGTTTAAATAATAATTTTCGGTCGAAAATAGCGGAAAAATGAAAGCAAGAGGAGTAAAAATGGAATACACTAGTCCTTAAGGACTTAATACTTGTGGTGGGAAGAGCACAAATAGCCCATTGTGAAGCTTTGTGCTAAACTACAAACAAACAAACCATAAGAACTCCAAACAAAAGGAAATGTGTATGAGAGGAAGTGAAACGATTAGGGCCATGCTAATAGTAACGGCAGAAGAGAATCGTGGTGTTATCTTTTGTTATCATATATGACTAGGTAGAGGCAAATGTTAACAAAGATGCAGAAGATAGCAGCTAAAGCTACTCAGAAAAGTAAGGTTGACAACGAGAACTAAAGATGATTCAATTTGTTGCGGTGCTGGACCCAGTGCTTGAAAATAGTTTAGTAGCAAGGAAGATAAAATCCTTCGATATAATTAAACATGTGGGTAAAGGGATACTTAAAATAGATGTACGGGATAGAGAAGTAGTTGGACTAGTAGTGAGGCTAGTAGTAGTGAGAATGAGCAGAAAAGTAACTTAGATCTTTATGGGGAACCAGGGTATGCTAATACTTTGAAGGATAAACACCTAAGCTACAGGATAAACGTAACTTCTAATGTTGCGATGAGGAGCCCAAAAGGAAAATTTCACACCATTTGAGGGTAGCTCTTCAAGATGAGGTATAGAAGAGATAAAATTACGGAATATTCTAGTACTTATGCATCGGATCGGTTGTAATATTTGTACCTAAGACTGATAGGGTAGGGATAACTTAATTTCCCAAAAGGTTATCTTCAAGTCGATTTAGATGAAGAGGATAAAGAGAAAATAGTGTTTACCACAACTTGTGATCGTTAGAGTTTAGCATAATTTCCAGGGAGCAAAAAGAGTTCCAGTAACATTTCAGAGATTAACAGATAACGTCTTACGAGGCTTAGGAGAGACGGTTACAGCTTACATAGATGACATTGGCATACACATAAAAAATTGGGATGAGCATCTAAGAGTTTTAAGGGAAGTACTAGATACGTTGAGTAAAGGAGACTCAACAATAAAATTGTGTAAATGGGAACTTGGAGTAGATTGCCTATAGTATTTAGGTCACATGGTAGGTAAAGGATTGACTGCCTCTGTAAAGGCAAAGGTAAAAGTTATTATAGATTGTGAGAAACCTACGACAAATAAAGGAGTTAGATTTTTTATTGGAATATTACAAAAAAAAGTATTTCCAGGTTTCCAAAAATAGCAGACCTACCCACAACATCAACCTGAAAATCAGGACTACAACGTGTTGTATAGTATGAGGCCAATGAGAGGACTTTTAGAAAAGTAAAAGAGGCGCTGTGTAAAAAAGAAAAGAAAAGAAAATAAAAACTTACATAGCTATAAGGATACGTTATTCATCATTGTGCAAACTGATGCCTCCGATACAGCTATAAGGGTAGTGCATTAAATAGGTGAAAATGAATAGAATATCCAGTGGCGTATTTAAGCTGAGAATTACTAGCACGCGAAAGAGCTTTAGCCATCACTGAAAAACAATGCTTGGCAATTAAGACCTTTTCTCTTAGGTAAAACACTTGTCGTGAAAATGAACCATAACCCATTAATTTGTGAAGAATGAAAACAGAAAACTGCTGCTATGTAGTCTGTTATTACAGGAGTTTAATTTTACGTTCGTTACAGACCAGTAAGTGGCCATAGAAATACAGACTCCCTTTCGCACTTGAGTTGTTAAAATCAGTCTGTAACCTATCTTTGATTAAAACTAATTTACATAGATACGGGGCTTACGATCCATCGAATTAAGACTAACACTGCTATTGTGTGAAAATGTTTGGTTATGCAAATGAACGGAGGGAGTAAGAACTTTTGAAATAACTGGATGAAACTCTGAACAGTAAATATGGAATGGAAGAAACAGAGTCTTTTCTGATTAATTATGTATGTCTATATATATATGCATTTATATGTGCATATATGACTGGGAAGTTGGAAAATATCTGGACAAAAGCTATGAAGTGTAATGCGATATATTTAAAGACAGTGAAATTGTCAGTTGTGAAAAAAAAAGATGGATAAACAGTGGATAAATAGTCTAAAGAAGAGCGTGATGATATGCGTGGGGAAATATAAATATTAAAAAACACAACTGAGATTATAACAATCAAAATTGTTCGATGTATTTAGGAAATGTGGGGGAGGAGATGTGTAATAAAGTTAAGTGTAAGGAAACATTAGTTGAAGTTGAGAGAATGAGGCCACCCTTTGGCCAGTCACTCAGAATTAAGGGATTACAGTCATTAGAAAACAATTGGAGTAAGCAGGTATAACGGCTGCTTTTCTAAGTATGGAGTCTACAAGAACCCTATTGTTATGAAACTTTATAATCTGTTATACGGGAAAGAAACAAAAGATCAAAGAAAAGGAAAAAGACCGGGAAGTGCGAGAGAGAAGAGATAAACCAAGAGAGGCGAAGAAAGATGCTGCCAGTATGAAAAAACAACAAACTATTACTAAATCTGTGTGCTATTGATTATCAGTAATAAATAGCAATTTGCTATGTATACGTTGGTATGAATCAACTCCTGAAAGGAATAAGTAAAGTTATAAAGTTGATGGGCATAAAAAGGGAAAGCCCTTTAAGTTAGAGTATATCACGATCATAATAGTCAGCGGTAAGTTTATGGATGTACAATGCCAAAATCCAATGTTGGTTTTCCCGCAGTGAACAGAGTGTAGGTAGCCCATTGTATAGCTTTACAATAAGAAAACAACAACATTTACGTGACAAGCTGTTACCATTTTCGGATAGACTATTCCTTAAATATGACAGTAAGTTTGTTTCCAGTCACAGGTTTCTTTGTCTTAGTGTTTACATTAATGACAGATGAAATAAAATTACATTGTTATATTAACCGAATGTGAAACTAAGAAGACAACTCGTAAGTAACCAAAATATTTTTCTTGAGACTGAGGTCTGTATAGCCCTTTACGGATTTATGAATATCCGCTTGCTAAGTAATTGTGTATCTTCAGAAGTATGCGGTAGGTTCATTCTGGAGTGTATTTTGATAAAGTTTTCCCGCAAAATAGAAATTACAAGCAGAGAAATAATTCTTTATGAGTAGCTTATGATAAACGAATTTTACAAGGGACTTTCATTTACTATAAAAACACATATTGACTACTTATTATTTCAAGTACGATTTTAGACAAGGGAATAATTTCATCTTTTAGAAACCATTCATGAATATGAGATATTAAATAACATTACAGATTAAGGAACTAAATTATGATACACACTATTATACATTAATGCTATCATAAGTGGACAAAACCACGTACTGCAGTAAAAATACGTTTTTTATTTAATCACGAAATGCTTGATGTCAGATTCCAGTTCGTCATCATAAAAATCATGCAAGTTTTCCTATTTTTTAAGCTATATGTTTTACTCAAAGCCTGGAGACTAGAACATTTACTGTATAATCTAAATAATATCAATCAATAATTCAAGCATTATAAATCTTTAAAAAGCAACAATTTATAAACAAATTAGTTCATTACCTGGTTCGTTTGGATCACGATGGAGTCTTACTGATTGCAAAATCTCTCTTCGAGATGTCTTAGTACATGTACCTGCAACATTAGAATTCAACACAATTATATTTGCTTTCGTCAACATAAAATGCTATTATAATAAGAAATCTTGTTTACCTACTTTGCACTGAATTAGTTTGTACAAATTATAGTTTTGCAAATGAAAATGTTTGAAGAAAATACTTGTTTTATATGTGGTAAGTCCTTTCGCACAATCGGGTTTGTAAACTTAGTGCATATTTATGTCAACATGAAATCACAGGAAGAAAACTATCAGGATATTTTTTCAAATCAAATTTATTTTACAGGGCATTATACACTAAGTGTATTATGAAAACATTAAATGTTGTATATCTTTATCATATTTGGGTAATAAAAGAAATGTTAACTAGTATTATTAAAAATATTAAATGTGTAAGAGTGAAATCAAAATAAATTAATGATTTTTTCAACACCTTAACATAATCTACTGGAAGACGACTTTTAAAATATGATTTTCAAATTGGTAGAGAAAATGAAAAAAAAAGAGAAACCTTCAAGATAAATTATTAATCAAAAGAAAAATGCCCCTCTTAATTTAAAGTTTTTTATTCAAATGTTTCCCAAATTAAATGGAATTACTGCAAGAAGTTTTTTAATAAGTACAGGAAAATAATGCGAGAGTTTAAAAGTAAAAAATATTGTATTTAACTAAAAACTAAACACTCAGTTCAGAATGTATTTTTTGCCTTATATTACTTTGTATAGCTATTTTGTTTGACAAAAACAAATATTGTAAATTGTAAATCAATGTAAATATAATTTTACAAAACTACCATAATTAATGAATAAGTTCACATTTTAATAGTAATTTTATGAAAACAAGTTTTCGTTAAGTTTTAGGCCCGATATGGCAGGTGGTTAGTGCGCTCGACTCGCAATCTGTGGGTCGCGGGTTCGAATCCCCGTCACACCAAAC
>NW_013665671.1:1350955-1354583 GCF_000517525.1 Limulus polyphemus | reverse complement strand
ACCAAACATACTCGTCCTTTCAGCCGTGGAGGCGTTATAATGTGACGGTCAATCCTACTATTCGTTGGTAAAAGAGTAGTCCAAGAATTGGTGGTGGGTGGTGATGACTAGCTGCCTTCCCTCTAGTCTTACAGTGCTAAATTAGGGAAGGCTAGCGCAGATAGCCCTAATGTAGTTTTGCGCAAAATTCAAAACAAACAGATCATTAAGTTTTAGTTGATATTATCAAAGCATCATTGTATGCTTATTTGAAATGTGAAACATTCACGTAGAAAATGGATACAGATACTGAAGGTATGTATATTTAGACATATTCATACTCGTTTCACTGTTCAATCTATGTGGGTTATATAGATTTAAAGCCAGCTTAAAATAATACGATACACGTGAGAAGGTAAGGAAATTTTCTAAGTGAGAAGTTGCACAAAATACGGCATAATAAATAGTAAAGATAATAAAATTGTTTCTTTAATTACATAAAATCCCGTATACGTGATTAACGTACTATGTAAATGTCTATCTTGTAGATGAACGAGATTTATTTCAAGGTTGCTGAAATCTACTATTGAAAACGTTAGTTTTTCCTTCCTTCTATAAAACGTTCTACAAAGTGAGATAAATCAACTATTTTTGCAGTAAACAACCATTGATCATAATATCTAGTCTCTTACCACAAACTTGGGTATGGCGTTAAAAAATCGATTTCAACTGACATATATGACTCAGTGTGAGAGATGCAAGTGTTTTTAATAAAAGAAGAAACATTATTTTACACGAAATATTCAAAACATCCGGTGCATTTGTGATGTCACAAGTTACAACAAATAAGTATATACTTTTTTGAAAATCTATATGTATATAAAAACGCTTTTTAAAATGTGTCAACATGTTAGTTTAATAAATAAATCTTCTGCTAATTCACCCTCTAATGTTTCCATTGTAGCTTTCTATGTTGTAAGTTAAAGATACTTGTTAGCGTTGTAACTATAGCTATATTTTAGCATGATATTAAATATGACAAAGTAGATATTACTACCGGAGAATAACTAAGTATTTGCCAGAAATGTGTCATTACAGTACTATTTTATATAAGGGACATCATTTAGTATTGTATGGTGACTTTATTAGGTTTTTCTTCTATGTTGGTGCCATCTAGAAAGTTAATCCTAGAATTACCAAGGATCTGGGTCTCGTTTTTTCTAAGGAACTTAAACACAATATTGATTGTGAGTCTACAACTTCATTGGTTACAGGGTCCAATAAAAACAATAACAAAACTATGGTTTATATAAAAAAATATAAACAAAATTACTATTACTACCGCAATTTCACGGGAATTCTCATGTCATCTGGTGACGTACAACCATCTAGCTAATGTCGTTTGAATTTGGATGTTATATTCAAATAATTCAACTACTTGGGTTATCTTGGAGGATAGATGTATTTTGAGAATGTGTGGAGAAATAATTGGAGTAATGTTGGAACTTTGATGTTTGTTGGTGAGTTGAGGTGAGCCGGGTAGTTTCTGCTAGAGCTTAATAGATCGTCTAATAATCTCTAGTGACCTACTTTGATTCTTTTGAAATTAAATGCTACCCACTTATGTATTTTGACATAATTTATTTCCATTGGAACTCAGATGTCATGTAGTAATATGTATGGTAACCTAATATGTTTCTTTTACAACTAAAGAATCATTTAGTTATGTGTAGTAATCTAATTTGGTTCTTTTGAAATTAAAGTACCATCTTTTTATATGTAGTTATCTAGCTTGGTTCTTTTGGAATTAAAGTACCATCTTGTTATATGTAGTTATCTAGTTTGGTTCTTGGATTTATTTTGACTTCATTTGTGGTTGTTTTTTGGAACTTAGTTATCATATAGTTATAAGCAGTTGAAAGTTCAATATCGTTGAATAATGCTTGTGATCTAACTTGCCTAATTGGTGTGGTTTAATATCTTATATAGTAAGGTACGTTTGATTTCTCACCAAAATTATAAACTATATCTCATTAAATATTAAGATAGTCGATTAGATTTATATGCTATAAAATAGATAATTGTTTGTTTGTTTTGAAATTCGCGCAAAGTTACACTAAGGCTATCTGTGCTAGCCGTTCCTAATTTAGTAATGAAAGACTAGTGGGACGGCAGCTAGTCATCACCACCCACTGCCAAGTATTGGCCTACTCTTTTACCAACGAATAATGGGATTAACCGTCAATTTTGACGTCCCCACGGCTGAAAGGGCGAGCATATTTGGTGGGACGGAGATTCGAATCTGCGACCCTTAGATTGCGAGTCAAGCGCTCTAACCATCTGGTCATGCCGCGCCCAAAATAGTTAATACTTGAAATAGTCGAGACTTGATGAAACTCCATAATTACAGAATTAAGGAAAATAAAGACAATTGTATGTTTCACTTATTACGACCCTGGTTTCGTAATAGAGTAATTCATATTTCATAATAACAATGTAGGCCTATAAGGAAAATTGTTTAAAATTTAAACTCTTTTTGAAATGAACGAAGTTGAGTTAGAGACGTTTTCAAATCGATTGACAGTCAAAAACGTTTTGAAAGTGCATTGTGTTAGTTTTAGTTGAACTAGTCTGATGTTAAAGGAAAGGCAAGCAACAGAAGGTATGTTGTAAGAAATGTCTTCTGTTAAAAAAAAAACTACACCTGAGCACGTAATACTGTGAGTGTATTGGTAGCATATAAGACAGCATATTAAAAACTCCGAACGTTGAAATATTAGCATAAAACAAATATATATCTGTAATCACAACTTTACCTTTTGTAATTTGTAATTCTATCTAAAGTAAAAAAATAAATAAAAACTTCAGATGCAATGAATACGACTATTTTTATTTTTTTCGTTCAGAATTTGTAATGTACTTCGAAGAATGGCATAAAACCATGGCATATAAAATATATGTGCGATTTAATTATTTACATTTTTAAAGCTTAATATTGAATTTATATTGTCAACTTTTAAAATTTATAAATAGCATAAAGCCAATTTTATAAGCATTGTAATCTTGTTAAGTAAAAATGACTATGAAGTAAAAAGTAAAAAATGTTTGTCTTTGGGAGGGACGATTTAGAATAAAAGAATTCGAACTCAGCAAGTTTGACTAAAGAAATGATGACAAATCAATTTTAGGTTTTAACTCCTGAGTTTTGTCCTCACCTTGATAGGTTAAAAATAGTTCATAACGTTAATTATTTTACTTAACACTACAAAACAAAAGAAATATTTTAAACTATACCACACATTATTTCTTTTAAAAAGCATCTTTTGTCGTTTTTTTCTTTACCATTGTAGATAAGAGAATTTGATTGACCACGATTTTAAGTATTAATTTAACAGAACGATAAACTTTAGATACAAGTTGTAATTTACGTCTTAAGTATCAAACCACAGCGCAGTTTAAAATCCGTTTACTGTTTATTTTTTTGTATATATATATTATCCTGGACGTGATTATGTACCATGTACACAACGTGGTCACAAGTAAATAGACACCACCTTTTCAGATAAAAATGAAAATTTTCAGTCATATTCACATGAATTGATATATTTGTAATTTAATTAATATATAGTAGATCTTCCTTTCGCTTCTT
>NW_013665671.1:1349853-1350699 GCF_000517525.1 Limulus polyphemus | reverse complement strand
TTCAAAACTTGGAGTACATTGCTCTTTGAAGTTGGTTTTCTTGGTTGTTTCTTGACTTGCCGGTCGAGTATGGTCCAGAGGGTTTCGATGGGTTTCATGTCAGGAGATTGGATCGGCCAGGGCAACTTCTGGGTACCATTTTCTTCCTGCCACTTTTGGGTATTTCTAGAAGTGTGACACGGTGCTCCATCTTCCTGGAACAACGTTGTGTTCTTGTCCACGAAACCCGAGGAATAAAGTGGCAAGAGTCCTTCCTCCAATATTTCGACGTATTTCGCCAAATTTATGTTGCCAACGCACTCCACTAAGCTCGATCGCCCACCAACCCAAACAGCTCCCCAAACCATCACGATGAAACCACCATGCTTCACAGTTGGCTGCAATCTGTTGAGCCAAAACTCTTGGTGAGGCATTCACCAGACCCATATCCTTCCACTCTCCGAAAATTGCGCGAATCTTGATTCGTCTGAGAACACTACGGTCTTCCAAAAGTCCAGAGGCTTGGTCATCATATCACTTCTTTCGTCTGACTATGTTTGCAGGTCTTAATAAGAGCTTCCGTCTAGCTGCTCTGCAACGATAACCCAATCTGTGGAGAATCAGTTGAACAGATTTCTGGCTCATCCCATCAACTTTGGCCACTTCTGCAGTCGTTAATCCGGGATCCATTTCGATGCTTCTCTTGACAGACCTTTTTGTCCTCTCCGATGGACCAGGACGACCCGGATGCTCCTCAGTTGTTTCCTTGCCGTTTTTCCTGAGCTGCCCGATGAATCTGTTGACTGTCGAAAGCGGGATTCCTAAATTCTGCGAAATTTGCCGCTGACGTATTCAAGCATCTGCTTT
>NW_013665671.1:1347562-1349303 GCF_000517525.1 Limulus polyphemus | reverse complement strand
TGCGGACCATTTTCATTTTTATAGTGCTCTGTGAACACAAATTAGTTAGCATAAATCAGTTAAAAAATGAGGTGTCTATTTACTTGTGACCACTCAGTGTATGTGTGAACCATGTTTCTGGCGCAAAATAAAGGTGACAACATTCGAGAATTCAAACGTCAGGCACATTACAGAAGACGCTATCCCAAACGAATTACATGAAGAGAAATTGATCATTAATGTATCTATTGATATTCGTAAGAAAAAAATTGTTTAATGCTGCGGTCATTCCATGATATCGTTTGCTTGTTGTAAGGATATATACCAAATAGAAACAACAAAAACAAAAATGTCATACGGTGATTCGGATATGCTAATTAACAGAAATAAAACTAAGATATATTAAGAGTATTCAAACTTGGCAGTATATGTGGTTGACTGATGTTTTGAAGTATATCGTGCATTTATTTTTATTATAAGCGTAGGGGAAATTTCGGGGAATTTTGGAAAATAAACCTATTGTTCATGGCATCGTGTAATTTCGTTCATGTTTCTTCTAGATTAAAGTCAGTTTAGGAAACTTTAGCTACTCTAAGAACTTATGAGTGAAAGCATGGATAATATTTAAATATAGTTAACTACATTTTATCTGCAATATTTATGAACAACAACTGTTATGGTGTAAACTAGATTAATAAGTGAATTAATTATTATCAACTGTATTGTAAGCCATTTACAAATGATAATTACGGTAAAGAATAATACAATGTTATTTATTTCCCTATTTAGCATTAATATTCTGGCTTGAGCTAACTTTAATATCATTCAGAAGTACTAGAGAACCGGTAGTCTAGTCTTCTTATTACCAGAGCAGGCCAAGCAATTATAATGTCAATGGGAGAAGCCTAAATTAGTGATTCTAAGAAGTTATGAATGAAAGGAAGGAAATATATGTAACAACATATAAACCGCACTATGTCTGCAATATCCAGTTCAAAATGTTAATGACAAAGAATGAGATCTGTATTAAGTGAAATTATAGACAAACCGTATAGTGATTCATCTTAAACAAAAGAAATAAACCTATTAGGGCTAGAAAGTACTTCATTCACCAGTTTTTGTTTTCCAGATAGACTTTATATCCTTAAGCTTTAGATACATTGTAATAACAAAGAGCACACCACAGATGTGCTTACTAGGATTAATCACAATTTATAAGATAGATTTTCTCATGCTGCCTTTGGAGTTACTTTACCATTAGTCTTCCTCTGATTGACGGCCATTATTACGCACTAATGCTGGACACCACAGCTTTCATTCTTGCAAGCTTATGTCGAAGATTGCGTGGTCAATCTTAGCCCACACGTTTTGATAAACTTCCCATAAAAGGTTCAATGTGCGTGAACTTTGGCATCCAAGACCGCAAAACTCTACTGGAGCTGCATCAGGGGACATATCAGGTATATAAGTGTAATGGATTTGTTGTGATTCTATCATCTTTCTGATTAAGGTAGTCACTCAATGCCACGGCTCAAATCACATTTATAAACTGCAATTATCCCTACGAACTCTTTCAAAATTTCTAGTGCATACTGGAGGGATTTACACATTTTGATAAAAGTTTATAAAAAACGGCCCTTACACTTCAGATAAATATAAAATAATATATTTTTATTTCAATAGACGTTTCGCCCTTGCGGCTTCATCACTGTTAATATACACAACTGTTTGTATATTAGAATATTACGTTAAATTGTAATAT
>NW_013665671.1:1331764-1347507 GCF_000517525.1 Limulus polyphemus | reverse complement strand
TATTAACCCTGATGAAGCCGCAAAGGCGAAACGGTGGTTGAAATAAAAATATATTATTTTATATTTACCTGGAGTGTAAAGGCGTTTTTTCTAGACTTTTATCAAAATCCCTACGTCGTCTTTACCGTTTCAAGACTTGATTTTGTTAATTTACTCATTTGTTTGTAGAGAAACTGTGGGGA
Organism: Limulus polyphemus; assembly: GCF_000517525.1. Classification (NCBI taxonomy): domain Eukaryota; kingdom Metazoa; phylum Arthropoda; class Merostomata; order Xiphosura; family Limulidae; genus Limulus; species Limulus polyphemus. The sequence goes on along the minus strand of NW_013665671.1, from coordinate 1,347,325 downwards.
TTATAGGGGAACCAAAATAATATTTTTCACCACTTTCTTATGGTTGAATCTTTTAGTGTCATCCAATTTAATTGACTGAGCATTGCACTCTCTATAATGCTTTTCTTGAACGTTTTGCAACCAACTCAAGATAATAAATAAGCAGTTAAAGAAATCAACGGGTCTTTGCTGTATGACAACAAGTACCGCATTAACATTAACGCCATGTGAAAATTAATCACGTGCTCAAGACGTGCCTTGAATAAGAAACTTTAAAGTCAAATAGCAGATAAAAGCTCTTGTAAATGCCGTTTTCTCCTCTGGATGCGAACGAAAATATGATTTGCAATACATTACTAATAGTTCTGACAGTTTATTGATATTTCTGATATTCATAAATATTCACAATCCCATGCTGTATTATAACAAGATGTTGAATTACCCAAATCGTTTTAATAAATAATATTCCATATGTATTTTTGAAAACTTTGTTCTGAGCTACTCTATTATTTAACACTAACTAAAAGGAGAGATTAGAATGAGATAAGAACACATCATGTTAAACGTTTATGTATTGATAGAAAAAATGTTATTTTTATCTTTAATAAGTATTTCATTTGTATTTTATGTTACACAATATATCTTTATTTTGTTTAAATAATTAGTTTGAAAAGTTTTAAACGAAATACAAGTTTAAACTTTAATAGTTCGCTTTGAAGTTAAGTCATTTGAAAATTGTTGTGAAGTTTCGTAACCCAAGAAAAATTTGAATAGAAAACTTTACTGTTCAAATAAGATTCAGTAAATTTCTAAGTTTTATACTGAAATCAATTAATGTGTGTAGGTTATGGATTTATGACTTACTTTTTATTGCATTGTTAGTTTGATATCATTTGATCTTTAGTATTCATCCATAAAGTTAAGTAAATTTCTTAAAAACGACTACCTAATAAGATAGGTAGTAGTTTTGCCTATCTTGAGACTTAGCGAAAGTAAACTAGTACCTATATATATTGAAAATTAAGTACAAGGTATATATCATTTTTTCTTACCATTTTGGTCAGAATCTACGTCATCAATTATGATTTTGATGTTTTCTCCCTCAGGAGCTGACGCTCTTCTTTCTGTCCATCCAGTTTCTTCTCTGGGCAGATCAAGAGAATGAGTACTGCGGGTTTTACTTTGTGACGAAGGATGCAGACCAAGCTGGTTTTCCGGTGCAGGGAGCTGAGGAAGAGTTCTTCCGGTACTGTTTCTTCTTGGAAAGGGACCATCTTTGACATATAGACCAGTTGTAAAAAGAGACCTCTCATGGTCTACGACTGAGTCTACCAGTACAGAAGGAATACTTCTTCTAATGCCTGGGGACGATACGTTGAAAATATCTCCATCGTCTATTGAACATGATTTATCTGTAGAAAGATTTGAATGATCATCTGGGGATGGAGAACTATCCACTGTTCCTGTTGGACTGAAAGAACCGCCTTTTGAGAAAGGTGTACTCCTATGATGTTTAATATCTTTCCGTTTAACTCTAATACTGCGAACTGCAAGTTTTCCTCCATTATGATAACCCTCGTGAGTCACACTGCAACCGCTCCGATCACTGTGTGTAGATATATCTCCACTGACATCGCTCGCATCGGAGCTTTCAGAACTGAATCTCCGTATGTACAGAGCCGTTTCAGATACAATATGTCGAAGTTGGTTTTCTGTAGGTTTCGGTACTCCCAAATTATGGCAACGTTTCGAGACGTTGTCTAGGTCCTTCTCAAGGCTCTCAAGAGCGCTGCTTGATTCCAGCGAAGTTGTCATATTTGCTTTTGGCAAGTAGTCGTCTCTATAATAAATTGGATCCGAATCTGGTTCTTCAACGTAATATTTCTGTCGCTGGAATTTCGACCGACGTTTATGTCTACTTCTTCGCCTACGTTCCTGCTCTTCTCTAATATAACGCTCTTCCAAAGAACTCTCGGAAGCAGAAGAAAGTCTGGACTGCCGAATATGGTTCGTATGTGACGGATGTGTTATACGATCGGATCCACTAGGTTTCACTGTTCGAGGAACAATTTGAAAGGACAACAACTTTGATCTAATTGCATCCTTCGTGGACTCTGATGAGGAACGACGATCACTTAAAGTTTCAGATGAAAGATATCGCTCTCTGAACCGTTTATCTGGAGATGAGGGCCTTGAAAAATATTCTTTTGAAGTAGCTAAAACGTTTCCCTTTTTTTTGTTCTCTTTTGGAACTTCAATGGATTTCTGTCTTTCTACAGGTGGTCTACATCCTTTTCTTCTGGAAGAACTCTGTTTCACATGATTGTCTCCTGTCACGTGTAGCTTTTGTACCCTTAATCTTTCTTTACTTGTTATTTCATTCGCTACACCTATGTTTAAGTCTTTAAAATTCTTAGGGATAACACTGAAGGATGGCACCTTTTCATCCTTTAGTGAACGGTATTTAGCACCATTTCTTCCATCTGATGGTTGCAAAACGTCAAGGTCGCTGCCTGCATCAAGAGTCGAGAATGAACTTTCTGGGCTTTCCTTCCTTGCCTTTTGTGCCTACATGAGGATTTATAAGTAGAGCAATTATGAAATTAGTTTGACCACAGTTTGGTAATGAAACTAAATTTATAAGACTTTACCACATAGAATTCGATAAAAAGGATGAATAATGGTAGCTGAAAATTATGAACAAAGTAAGAAATAACTGAATATAATATACATAACTTTTAGTTTGGAGACGATGTTATTTCGAAGCTTCAGAGGTGGATGAAACATTTTATACTATCATTAGCAATCACGTTTTATCTATCAGATGTAACTAAGCAAATAAAGTTACAAATACCGTTTGCCCGCTGTAAAACCAGTGAACCAAAGTTTGTTTTTGGAGTTAACAAACGTATATATATATATATATTAGCTTATATTGAGATATTAAGTGCTTTGTTAAGTGCTACCTATGACACGATGCTGCTGAAATGCTTGTTACAGTAGAGAGAAAGTGGAACTGTGGTTAAAGTTTGTATTAAATTATTTTTATTGTGTTATTGTATTATATCCCGTGATTGCTATCAGAAAAAAGAATAAGCGATATCTAGTCAAATCTTGGACTTGGCATCAGTTAGGAATCTAAAGCATTTTTCGAAAACCCTACCAAATGTTTTTATTTGCTTGTTTGTGTTTAAGAGCAAAGCGACACAATAGGCTATCTGCGCTGTCCTCATGATGGATTTCGAAACCCAATTTTTAGCGTGTAAGCTTTCAACTTTAGGGCTGAGCCAATGAATGCTTCCACCAAGAAAATAAAATTTCTAATCCATACATATAGACTTTTATTTTGACCTGCATAAGAAATACAGTATTTGATATTAAACAGGAAGGGAGATTAACTTTGTGATTAATAGACATATTGTAGATGTAGACCTAGGTATGTAGGTACTTTCCATTAGCAACGCTGCTGTGCTAAACCAACACTAAATATAACAGTTGTCCAGAATCAGATGTAAAATTTAATTTGTTAGTAATATGTTTATAGCAGAATATCTGTAGTTGAAGATATGGCAACGTAAACAAAATTACCATTCGACGAACTGATGGCACTCGATGCATGCCTGACCCTGGTGGAGGTTCTAACCCTAATCGATCTTGACCCTGCCTTCTTCTGCAGAAGCTACATTTCCATTCCTACAGTAAAATGTAAAAGGATATTGTGAAAAGTAAAATAAGAAGCAAAAGGATCAGATCCACTTTGTAATTTGAATGAAATATATTTAAAGATTGAACTTAAATATTCATAACATGATATAATTTGGTGTGCTTTTATGACATACACAGACACCTTTCAATCAGAAAGAATTTAATGATATTTATTTCTACAACTAATGAAATAGCACAGTGGCGTGTGCTTATTTTCACCAAGTCATTTGCCATACCTAAAGCAATGTAAAACTCTATAGGATGAGAATATGCATCACTGGCCTAGTGGGGGTGGGGGATGAGAGATCATGGGGTTATATATATATATATATCAGATTAATCCAACTTTACGAGATGCAACACCAAAGGGGGGAATATCGCACATACAAATGACTGTGGCTATGGTAAGGTTAAGAAAGTGTTTGATTGATACGCCATAAAATCTACAGCTCTGAAAAAGCTTTTCACAGGCTGTAATATAATACAGTAAGACACGAAAATAAGAAAAACAATTGCGTGTCTATCTCCATTAAGTAGAACATATCACCTTAGTTTTGCTCTAAACTTAGTTCTCAACTAGTCAGTCATAGACCATGTTATTTATAACTCTTTTACTGATGTTGTTTATTAACTTTCGTGCTTTTATTTAAAACTTTTTAGCCTTTTTTTAGATTTGTACGGTTTATCGTTTGTTTGTTATATATGATAATCAGTTTATCTCATGTTATATAATTTTATGTTTATATAATCATTACGTATATTAGCAATATATTTACAGAAGTCTGGAACAATGAATATTGGCAACTCGATGGTGAATTTATCAATAATGTAACCCACTATAGCAGAAAATCAAAACAAGTGAATAATTTGTTATATTTTTAACAAACATTACTTGAAGCTAACAACTAATGATAATGTGTTTCGTAAGTAAGGAATATTTTTCTTTCTTTAATGTTACATTTATTAACACTATTGGTTAGAATGTTTATTTTTTTCTCTATTTTTTTATTACTATACTTTACTTATAGAGATTATTTTGTTTTGTGGACTTATTGGCTGTGGTACCGCCAAACAAAGTGTCATTAATTGTGGCCGAACAATTCGAACGTGGATTCTTCTCTAAAGAACATAAATCTCCAGCTTCGCTCATTTCACTTGTTGTTGTTCAAAGCCCATTCCAGCATTTTAGTTTAGTTACCATCAGCGGTTTTCGAGCAGTTATTCATCCAAAGAGACAACGTCATGCTAACTGTTATCAAGGTAACATATACACCCGAATATACAACAAAATCATTGGAAATATCCGTGTTCAGTTGTCGTAAAGAATATACGTTGTAATGATTAGTATCAGTTTTAGAGCGTTAATGTTTGTTAATGTAATTTCCGGTTAATTCCCTTGAATCTTAAACGTTAAGTTTATATCTGTAATATAATGCTACAACTAGTAGCTTTGATGTTCACTAAAATGCTATGAAGTACATTAAGAAAGTTTATATAGAAATAATAAAATACAAATCTTATTTTGAAGAAGTTTGAAGCTAAGTATAATGTACTAGTTTTGAACATTTTATGGACTACGTCTACTTGAAGTTGAAGACAATGCTTCAATCTCTGTACTGAAGTAGAACCGAAGCGTCGTCCACTTCTATTGGTAGATGCTGTATTTAAAAACTTTAAGCCACATTTAGGTACACAGTTGTAGTTTGAAACCCTTCTCAGTTAAAATGCTCATCAGTTTAATTACACTTTAAAATTCTTTTTTATTTCAGATTAATATATTTTAATAAACATATTAACAAAATCATTCATACTTGAGAGGAGTCATTTGGGTCTCTGGAGTAAGAAGCACAATCTTCACATACATACTGACCGCATTCGTCACATTTCCTGCTCTGCTCATCAGAAGAAATATTCTTTCGACATATTCGACAACTATCTCCTGATGTAATCCTTTGAGTCACGGTCTCTACTGGCCTTGGTAAACTTTAATTGAAAGTATTTCATTGTCAGAAATAGTTTGCTTTTAATCTTTAATAGATTGAGAAATATATATATATATATATCTAATAAAATGATATTTAAAAATAAGGAAAACATATATGCAGTAATTTCTAACATATGGTTATTATGGTATAAAACTATGAAGCTACACAAGTAAAAAGAACAAAATGGCAAGAGAAAGGACAGCACTAAAATATTAATATCAAGCTACAAATTATAGTTTGGATAATTATAATATGTATTTTGGGTTTTGAGGTATCTACAGAAGTCAGATATACAAATAGGTAGGTATATATTATTTTCCAGAGTCGCATGCTTTACCCACATCTATGCCACCTTTAACTATTTGCAGCCAGTTGTGGAAAGGCGGCTGCTTAGACAAAATAAGGAAATATGCCAGCATATTCTTAAAATCAGACATGCGGATTGACAAATAAAACGTATCCTCTGAAGTGGGCTTTCCATATATTAACGCATTTCCAGCCAAGGTTTTCGCTTCCGACATCTTGTATAAACATCACATTTTAAGAAGGAATTTCAAACTTAATTCATCATAATATCTACGAACCTTGCTTTACGAGGTTCCTGTTCTATGTGATCATCCTTTTCCCAAACCATTCGAAGAAGTGAGCGCTCTTTGTCCGTTAGACGAGGCGTTGCTGTTTTACCTGCTTTGCTGGGAGCAGTTCGATCACGAGTTAATGAGATTTCCTGAAGTCCCGTTGTAAACGTCTGCTTCAGCTTATTGATAGGACCTGAAGTTGCTCCGTCCTCATTTTCAGAAGTCTTCACGATCTGAGAGTTAAAATAACAATTCTCATTTTTTTATTATTATTACAAACTCCTTAGTGAAGCGGCTGAAAATTGTTAAAAGGTATGAACGTGCTTAAGATGCCCAGAAGAAATATCTTAAGTATTTGTCTAGAAAATCCAAAAAATACTAATTACACATATTGCTATATATATATATATATATAGTAACTTTGACTTCTTTGTCAGGGTCCATACTTATTAATATTAATTACTGTAACATTTAATACAATTAATGGCATATTACACAAGTTGAGAACGTTACATTAAAATAAGTTTAAATCCACACCAAATCGTTACAGATCATGTCTCTACGTCCGATCATACTCTATCCGACGACAGAGTTTTCACAATAGTACTGCAGTGCAGTCCCCATTGCAAAATACTTCGTCGTAAGAATTTGCCATTTGAAAAGTACACGATTACTCCTTGCTAGCTTTCCATGACTCATCTAGTGTATGAGTACAACGCTTTTACAACACTCATGTTTTAACAGCTCAAACGCACAGAAATCCATAGACAACTGGAATGGTATGCCTTTGTATAGAATAGCATGAATATCCATTTCATTCCCCAGCTACTTAAGGTATCCAATAGGTATCTCATGGACGCAACTTCTGTACACTTGTCGCTTTTTCAGACAGAGATCATTCTTGATCATGGTGCATAATATTGGTTGAAACATGTGGATGCTTTTATCAATGACCTTTGTGTTAGTGGAGTCTCATCTGTTGCAAGGCAGTGAACGCTGCTTATCACAACTGAGATATAACTTGTTGCAGGTCTCTTTCTGGATGGTCCTAGTTCCTAATTTTGTCCATATTCCTTTCTCTCAAACGTCATTTAGTACATGGATATCTCTGTCTTGGAAATTCTAACTCCTTGATCTGAATATATCTATATAATCTCAGGTCATAAATATTTTTGCGTCAGAAAGGTGTCACATACCCTTTTTAACATTGGTTTGTTTTCAATGGCAATACACTCTCTACGAAAGATAAAGTCAAATAGTAGTTATGATACATTATGTGCCACCTCGACTTTAAATTTTCATGTGACTTGCTGATTTGCATATTCTAAATTGCTTTAGTATAACAGACTGTACTTGGTGATGTGCATAATATTAGTTGTTGTTTTTTCTTGTAATCAACGTCGAGAAAGTTTGATATAACATAAGGAAATAGGTATACTGTTTCTATTTGAACATTTCATAACAACTTAGACAAAACATATGGACAAAACCAAAACATACAGATAAAATATTTGTGAACTAGATTTAAAAGAATTTTCTTATATAAATTATTTTAATGTGATTTAAGATATTTTTGAAATTACTTCACTCGCTCTTATTCTAAGAATCTAAACGATTTTTTAAATAATTTTACTTCAATATTTTGCTCTCTTTTTCTCCTTTTTCGTAATTTTGACAATAAAGTTCATATATCTTATGATAGCTGAACGTTTTACAATTTCTTTTGTTTAGGAAGAAAAACTCATGAACTCTCACCTTCTTCATAAAAGACATCATGTTAGAAGAAATCATTTTGATTTGATTTTTTTGTGTGTTTTACTTTCACGTTCTTTGTACAGGAACGTTTTGGTCAACAGTCAAACATGTCTGAAAGGGGAAAATCTTGAAGTGCTATCGCATCTATGTTGTAGCATTGCTCGATCAATATTCTCCAATTGCATTAGGTGACTAAAAAGAAAAAAAGACGATTGGTTGTATCACAGTTCTGCGTATACAAAAGGTTTTCTCCAAGGTTTAACAATGTGGAGAGGATTTACTAAAATAACATCTAAAGATAAATAACACATGTAAACTTAACGAATGTCGAACGTTTCACTTGCCATATCAGCTATAGTAGTGATGTATTTCATCGTGATAACTTATAATAACGATATTTACTTAAACATGGGAGTATTGCATAATACAGTTGAATATATAAAAGTTACAAGTGCTTCTACATCAAATCTTATGTCGTGTCTTCGTGACGGAATTATACACAGAACAGAACATTTTGTTATTGTAGCAATATCTGTAAATTTACTGAGATAATTTGATGAATTTTGTTTGAACTGTAAAACGTAATATCTCAGACAACAAAATGACAATTTATTCTAATTATCTTACAAAACAATATAACACGCAACATTAAATGAGTAAAAAAGATGAAGTATTAGTCTTATGTATATCAAGTTCTAAGTTAATCTTAGACTTTTTTTTAATAACTGGTCTGCAAAGTAAACAAATACAATTCGATAATACTTTTTTTCAACAATGATAAAGCTCATATAGTGTTCTTAAAGTTTTATAAACTCAAATTATTGTCCCAGAAGTTTATTTCTTTAACCGCTTAGATTCTACTTATTTATCTTAATTATCATGAATAACAATAATAATTTTTTATACATAACTGTCACAAAAATATTGCATTCCGTTGATAAAAAATATCAATTTGCCAAATATGTTAATAATAGTTTTCTTCTAGAAACACTTTAAATAGAGATTTACAACAACAACAAAAATGCGCTCACGTTTATAAAAGCGCTGATTATCTTTTTGCGCTTTATACTAATTAGTTATAAGAATTGAAAGCAGGACCAGCGATTTAGCAATGTATTTTACTGCAAGAATTTGAAAAGTAAGCATAATCCACAATCGATCATAGTTTAATGCGCTCACTTGGTATATTTATGTCTTTAAACAATAGTTTAGCCTCTATGTGCAAAGATATTTTGTGTCTTGGTTGCAATAGTTACATGTTTAAATATATATAATTATAGATAAATAATGATATTACTAAACCTCAAGAAATATCTCATGTAATTACAGTCGGCGTTATTAATCAATGTCCTTGTTTTAAAAAAACGAGATTATGATTACATTGACGCTGTGCTTACTTGACCCATTCTGTAAACAATAAGTACAACTTGAAGATTAGCCAGTTTTGTTTTCAATGATAAGTAAAGTTATTTCACGTAAAAATGAATAATAATAATTGGTGTTAGAATAAGTAAATAATATTATATTATTAATAATAACTCTAATTCTGATTTCTAACTGACTCGTATCAAATTGATAACATTACACTTCGCCATCTTAAGATAGTTCACACCATAACAGTTGTTTTTCATGAAATATGATAATATATAATTTTTCTCAACCACTAGTTTGTCTGACGTATTGCAGCCGACGTGATGAGCCCTACTATTGGACGAAATACGTCGTCAGTGCTGGATATGGCAGATATGATTTCATTTCTAAAAAAGTTCTTAGAGTTTAAGTTTTGTTTCAGAAGGTTCGAACTGAGAAGAAAATTAGCTTTTAGTATTTTAAGTGCTATCTTAAAACAACCAAAGTTTGTGGAATGATCCTATGATTTCGTGTTTTAGAAGAATGGTGCTGTCTTTGATGTTGTAGGCAATAAAATATACCCATGTAGCTGATATGCTTTAAAACCTCTATCTCTATCGTGATTTTACAACACGAAAGTGCTGTTATATGCTTACATATGTGATAACATGCACTATCATCACGTACTAAACGTATATAATGTCACCATCTTCGGTGCACATGTAGTATTACTATTTTATGACCTTATTCAACGTTACCACGTTATTAACACACAATGTTATTAATAGAGCTTTGAATACTTGCGAAGCTCCACATTTTTAAAGCAGTTTATGTCATCACCTTCTACGGATATCTGTTGTAATCACCTTTCAATGTCACTTCCTGCTACCAGACATCTATTTTTGCCACATTTTCAAAGCATCTTAAGAGCGGAAGTTAAGGTACTATAAAGCTTGACAGCGAACATGGCCAAAGCCGAAACAAATAAATATTATAGCCTACTTACAGAGAAGCGTTAATTCGATGCTCCAAATCATCACACTATGCTTACGATACTGAGCCTCAACTATGGAGGATATGTTTTCTTTGTTAAAAACGTATTTTAGCTGCCGAATAGAGAATATTTGGCATAAGTAGTTTTATTTATGCTAATGTCAAACTGCTGATGGAACAGCATCAATTACTGTGTGTTGCTAAAATTAAGTTCTCTTTGAAACAAAGATATAGATGAAACTGTATGGCCATTACATAACAATATAAAGGATCCTATTGATCGAAAGTTTAGCAATTAATAAATATAAACCTTAAACTGCAGTTCCGATCCATATCATTAAAATTCAGGAGTAGATTGAGTAGTTGTAGAACTCGGGTTTTCAGAGTCGGTCGAACTGGGTTCGAATTCAAGCTGTATGTGTATGTTATACAATTGATATTCAATCATTTAGCATAGGCTTTAGGATGTTGCGGAATGGCTGCCTTCCTTCTGTTCAGTATTAAAAAAATAGATACCCTTAGTAGTTTTAACATAAATATAAAATAGAAATACAAGATCAAGTATTTATTGTGTAATTTTGGTTTGGTTTGTGTGTTTGTTTTGGATCTTCACATCGGTTACCTATGCTAGCCGTCCTCAGTTTGGAACTTGTAACTAAAGGAAAGATAGCCAACTCTTAGGCTATTCTAAATGAATAGTGAGATTGGTTGTCACTCTTATTATAACTCACGACCACAAAGTGCTAAGCGCTTTTTTTCCGTTCGAAACACGAAACTTCGGATCTCGGATCTACAGCCTAACAAGCTAACCACTGACCACGCCTAACCAATTTTGATTTGTAAGTAATGAAATATATACAAACCAAGTATTACCACATATTACAAAAATCATTGTTTAGTTCTGAATTGAAGTTCAATCTAGAATGTCCGGTTTTATAATTCAGAAAGAAAATAAATACGAAAAATTCGTACATTTCCACAGTGTTAAAAACCTAAAGACGATCAGCCTTAATATTTCGTTGAAAGTATTTACTTTTTGTTACTAAAACAAAGAAAATCTCCCTGTTACTAAAACATATCTCCCTTCGTAAAATCTATATAAAAATATATAAATATATAAAAATTAAAAGTATTTTTTAAATAAGACTTTATAATCATATTTATTGAATATTCCATTGTAAAGCAACAAAAATATAAAATTATTCTCATTTCTAGAATTGTAACAAGTTTCTTTTCTAAGTTTTCTATATATAAAATGCCTTATTGCTGTACAATGCTGTCTGATGGATTTAGCTTGTTTACATGCTTCATTTAAGTTCCTTTTAAAAAATAGCGTTGAAATAACTCAACCGAATAATTCAAATAAATGTAATTGGAAAAGGTATTCAACCTTGCCAACCTCGTGTATTTTTCTATCATTATTGATTAATTGCATTAAATAAATTTCTGTAAATACTTGTTTCTTTCTTCAAAAAAATCAAGTATTTTGTTTCTACTTAAAGACTTCAAAATTAGTTCCTAAAAGTTTCTATTCTCTAGTCGGTCACAAAAAAAACTGATAATGAAAGTAATTTAGACAAATATAAGATTAAACAAATTTTCAAGATTTTGACCAATTGCATATGTCCTAACCCACAACTGGTCTGACCAAAATAATTATTGCAGTATGGTTGCTCAACTATTTTATCAACTGCTTTCATAAATTTTAGTTATTATTCATCAAACAAATCGATAATTTTATGCTTTTGAAACACTGAAATAATTTGCATGATTAATTAAGTTTTAATATAACTCTGGTGACAAATTACAATGTATGGGTTATTGTGGAATATATTATAGTAAAGAAATGAAAATTATTTTCTAAGTATGTTAATATATATTGTCCAGCATTCTTCTTGAGATTAGATTTTTTGCCTTTTACAGTACATTTTTCGATAAAGTTAAAAGTGTTAGCAACGCAATTCAGTATAACCCCGAACACAACTTAGGATTAAAGGATTTTTCCGATAAATTCAGATTATTTCTGAAGCGAAGATTTGACGAATGGTCTTTCTCCTAGTTGTAGTGTTGATCTTATCTTAGGCTTATGGTAGGATCAGTAGTGCGGAGGTAATCGTCACTGTCGACAGCTTGTTTTCTCAACTGAGCTAACAATATGATGGATGTTAGAGGAAGAGATGTAATATTTCATATATTTATGTTTTAATGCGCTGACGGACTTTAGCTGTCATTGTGGTTATTGAAAACCCATAATTATGCAAAAAAAGGATATAAAATGCACATTTTAACCGTTTGGTATTGAAACATCAAAATCACCCCTTTAATATATGATTAAATGGACCAAAATATTGAAAAATGTTTAATTTAAATTACGTAATGACTCAAAATATGAGATATAAAATAACCTTGAAGTTATATTGTATTTTATGCCTAATAGGGAAGAATAACAGCGTAAACGAAGATGTAATAAAAACTTGTACAAAGTATCGTTAAACATTTTCCTGTTGTATTGTCTTACTATATGTATATTACTGAAATAATAAACTATGAAATAGTTCGAAACTTCTAAACTAGATTTTCAGGGAAACTTAAGCAACTTGTATAATTTTGTTCTTAAATTATGAAATGATTTTATTGTGTCTAATTTTGCTGTCATGAAATGCTCCAACGATGTCTTCATGAACAATTCCTCCTGAAAAATGTTCTTCGTATCTCTCTCTACACACAAAAAATGTTCTTCGTATCTCTCTCTACACACCAAATTGTTTTTTCTACATCTCTCTCTCTCTTTGTACCCTGGCCTTTTCTTGAAACCATCAATCGTGACTTTCTTTATTGAAAATTCAACCCCTTATTAATATCAAATGAATGACTGTACCTAAATGCTCTACATATTTATGCCTTATTTACTCAGGTAAACAGTTCATAATCTTTAAAAATCATGTAAAAGACATCTTTCCAGCCCCACTTCAGTAATAGATCACTGACTAATAAGTGTGGTAGCTGCAATGCTCCCTACTTTGGCAAAACTAAACGACATGTAACCATGAATACATAAGGATCTCCCATAGAACCGTCACTCTTTATCATTTCTCTGCTCCTCTTCTATCCACAAACTCAGTTGGAATACTGGACACAAAACATCCTAGACTAGTTAAAATTTTAGCTATAGGCTGCACAAACTTGGAACTGCTCATTAAATAAAGTTTAATAAACAAAAAATTCCCCAGCTTGAATATTAACTCAACTTGTGTTAAGTCTGTTCTAGTTAATGCTTTCTCACAAACCATACAGACTCGTTTTCTAATTCATTTTATTTAAGTACATTATATTCTGAAGTTTCACTCACTTGCCTTTGCGCTGTTTACTGTAATACATAAGTTATTGTTTAACATCCTAGTTGTTAATTGTAACTATAGATTTTTTGTATTTATTGTATTAATTCGATGAAGATGGAATATGTATATTCCACAACTTCCAATAAATGTGTTGCTAATTGTCATTTCTGTGGTTTTGTAGTTCATCATCAGAATACGTTTTCCGTTGTATGAGTGATACATTGTCAGACACCATGTAACGAACAAAGTATGGACTCCTAAGCAATTTGATGGATCAGTTGTGTGAGTGATACATTATCAGAAACCATGTAACGAACAAAGTATGGACTCCTAAGCAATTTGATGGATCAGTTGTGTGAGTGATACATTATCAGAAACCATGTAACGAACAAAGTATGGACTCCTAAGCAATTTGATGTATCAGTTGTGTGAGTGATACATTATCAGAAACCATGTAACGAACAAAGTATGGACTCCTAAGCAATTTGATGAATAAATAATTTAGAAAAGTGTGTTTATTTGGATCCCGTAGGTAATTCTAAGTTTGAGTTTAGCTTTTATTGTGAGAGTTATCTACATATATTTTCCGTGATGAATAACACAGAGAGATCCGACATATTATCCTAGGTTTTAACGTTATACGCACATAAGCACTTTGACACATTATCCTGAGTGCCACCGTTGTACACAGTTATGTCAACATGCTAACATACCCATTATGGTACTTCGTGAAGCCTCTCGCTGATACCGTAGAGTCATTTTTTCTTGCTACCGGATACACCTTCAACAGTTATGGTTTAACTTGTAACAAGTAACTAATGTACCAATGGCTTCCACACTATTAAGTACAGTCTATCTAAAACATGTATCGTATGATAAACAGATGTCGACGGCACACAGTTTGCTATACGCGTTTATTAATAAAAACAAGTTCACAAAAACGCATATTGAATGTCTGAATGTAAGTACATGTATGGTCTTCGAGATTTATAAAAGACAAGGTAAAAATTAGCTGCTCCTAAGTACAAACTACAAATTACAGTCTTAATGCTATAGTGTTCAACGCAGAAAGCTGGCTAAGCAATGTAGGCCTAAAACTAGTGATCAAAATTGCACTACACTACAGATCTTTCTTTTTCATATTTCTTTAAAAATCCTTTCTGAATTTCAAATCAGAAGCGGGTAAAAATTGTACTTTAATTCTACTTTTTGTTTCTGGCAGGAACGAGTTTCAGACAAAATAATTCCACTTTTGCGCGCTTCTAATTTGAAATTCTTAATGGTCTAATTAAGAGAAATGTGAAAAAATATGTAGTTTACTTTGATTTTCATCATAAGTTATAAGTTAATTTCTTATTTGTTTACATTAAATTATGCCTGCTATAGGTGACTTCCTGTATTCAGAAACGTGCAACAGAAACAAGACGCTATGGCTATAATACACTATAACATATATAATGTGATATGGAGCAGGAATATAACATCTCATTTCACATTATTTTAAACAGAACATAATATATCACTTTGTAAAATGGAGAGCAACGAGTTATTCTGATGATTTTTCTCTGTCTCATTGCTAATCACAACATAATGCACATTGGAATTTTAAGGATTCTGCAACTAAAAGAAGTATCTAATAATGGCTGGAGACGGCTTGAATGGGTAATGAAGAAAAACTTTAATACAACAGCAAATGTACAACGTTTCGACAAGGTTTTGTCATCATCATCTCCAGCCATTATTAGTCTCAAAGTGGGTTCCTCGTCATCGAAAAAGCAGTATCTATTGTTTCCAAGAATACTTGGCCCGGCATGGCCAGGTGGTTAGGGCGCTCGACTCGCAATCAGAGGGTCGCGGGTTCGAATCCCAGTCCCACCA
>NW_013665671.1:1328965-1331459 GCF_000517525.1 Limulus polyphemus | reverse complement strand
TTCAAAAACAAACAAACCAAGAATACTTAATACAAGACAGTTCCTTGTGTAAAATGTATCCACTAGACAGATCCTGATTTGGATACAAATTATGTCAATTTACATTCTTTTTCTGCAGCATTTGGCAATTTTTACTACAGTTAAAGGACAGTGAGTGTTAAAAGAAAATACTACAATGTTAATGATATTTGGCATAATAATAATATTTTAAGTTATATCATTTATATCATACTCTAAAACATTATTTTGAAGAAATATTGTAATAAAAATTTTCGTTAGGCTTGTTATTGTTCTTTTCTTTGTAATTTCTATTACTGCTTTCGACAAAAGTTGCCTGAGATATTTTCCAAGAATAGAATTACTGAAGTGCAAAACAAGCTTTCTAAAGCAATATCTATATTATATGCTTTCAAAATAAAAGAGCACTAGTGGTTTACTGAACAAGTTGCCCAACCGACTTTAAATGTTTTATATGGGACTTGTTGATTTATATAAAATTTTATATATAACCCAGTTCTTTCAAATCAGTGTTTAGAAAAGGTTATCACTTAGGGGAAAAAAGCAAAAAAATATGCAGAATTCCTCAGATAGGACAAAAACTTGAAGTTTACAAGAGTATATTAAAATTAACTGTAATAATAATGTTCGCTTATCAAAGAAATGCTAAAGAAAAGAAAGAAAAGAAGGTGGAGACGATGACATCATAGTTACACGAAGTGGAATCAGAGGGCACATTGTTAGAAGCAAGTTGCTAGGCCTCCATGAAAGCCGGAAGTTGACATGCTACCATGAAAATTGACGACGGAAGTTGTCTTCTGTCAGTGAGTGTGTTGTTTAGAGATGTCACATGACATCGCAGTTCGAGTGTTACTCAACAGAGAGCATATTGCTAAGTCACAAAGTGGTACGAGAAAGCGTGGCTGTCATAAGGGAGGGGTTACATCATAGTTCAATACCAGAGAGCCTATTACTATAGGCGGACGGCATTACCAAGTTTCTATACGTAGATGATCTTACCAAGGTTCTATAGGTGTATTACATTACTAAAGATAGTGTTTCTATTGGCAGATTGTGTTACTAAGGGTCTATGGGTGTGTATGGTCTTACTGGCATATTTTGTGTGTTTTTCAAATTTAAATTATGTTTCTATAAGGGACATTGTTACTATACTTTCAGGGAGATTGCATACATATTTCAGTTTGTCTGAGCTTATATTTATAACTTTCATTTACATATTTAATATGTTACTAATACATTTAACATATTGCTGAAAAGTTTCTATCATGTCTAATGTATCATTTTCATAAATATTGAACAAAACAGCTAGTATAGCTGATTGTGTTTCCTAAGTATCGATTTGTTATACATTTAACTCTCTCTCAACACGAGCTCTGTCGAGTTGACCAACCAGGTGATTTCTTTGTACTTGTATAAAGTCATTATAGATATGATACTACTAGCTTTCAATATAGTATATATATTTTCACAAAATTTGGCAGTGTTTCAGTAATGGTTATAAGTCTTTCACATATAAAAATATCATATTTTCTGGGAAATAAACTAAAAAAAGATTTGTCCGTGAAAATATCGAACATTTGTTTTTTATAGTCCGTGTGAAAAACGATTTTCCTTTTAATGTTAAAAAGTATTTTCTTCATTTCAAAACTCTCAGTTTTGATTTTTGTAATCTCTGAAATATCTTAAATATATTTCAAGTGTTTGTTTTCAGTAAAACGTTATATTTTTTCTCCTATACGAAGTTGGTCAATTTGATTTAGGTAAATTAAACCTAAATTATCCCTCTTTATTTCTAGAATAACTTCAAATTCTAACATGAAATAACATTCGTTTATCCTAACTTGCTTTAAACAGTATACATCTATTTATAATTAACTTTTTATTGTCCTTTTAACCGTGTCTAACTACTATTCGCGCGATTATAAGTTGTAAATCACTTGGAGAACGTAGAGCTCATATTACAATATTGAATTATGTTATCCACAAGCTGCTTACGAGCGTGCCTTGTGAAACATTTTTATTATATCATTATTTATTTTACCTAATATAACTTTAACTAACCTAAATCCCTATTTTTACATTTTAGTTACTTTTATAATTATACATAAAGAATAAATTTGAAAAACAAGAAATAAGATATTTAACCAATCATATTTTTTCTTGCTGTCAATTGTCGAAGAGAGTTAACTCTAATTTTTTTATACTAATGATAGTAATGCACTTAATTTTTATTTAATTAAATAATACACCAAAGACTAATAACATGCATAAAGCAGACAAATTCCCTTACCTCTCAAAATATTTCTGGCTTTCTAACTATGCGACAAGAGTTGTTACAAATTCATCTAAGCTAGTCATTAACTTTCTCATGGGAACAATGTTGGTACTCTGAGTGAAATTGACATTTAACTGTTCAGAACATAACATAAAACAATACGTCATTTGATAGATGAAAACCTTGACTTTCTATTGGTTA
>NW_013665671.1:1316155-1328872 GCF_000517525.1 Limulus polyphemus | reverse complement strand
TGGTAGTAATTAATTAAATAATTTTTATTTAATTGAATAATGCACCAAAGAACATAGAATAATAACATGCAAAAAGTAGGTAATTTCCCCTAACTATTACAATTTTTTTGGCTATCGAGCTATGCGACATGAACCCTTACAAAATCATCCACGCTAGACGTTATCTTTTCCATCAAGCTTGTACTAACAGTGAAATTGACAATTCTCCATTTAGAAAACAACGTTACATAATACGTCATTTGGTACATGGAAATCTTGGCTTTCTATTGGTTATAGCAAATATAAAATTAAATGTAAGAGAGAACTATTAACA
Source organism: Limulus polyphemus (assembly GCF_000517525.1). Taxonomy (NCBI): domain Eukaryota; kingdom Metazoa; phylum Arthropoda; class Merostomata; order Xiphosura; family Limulidae; genus Limulus; species Limulus polyphemus. The sequence continues at coordinate 1,328,559 of NW_013665671.1, read as the reverse complement.
AATCCTGAAAGAGAAGATGTGGCAGGTGGGTGTGCCAAAAGGGTTCTGATTTTCTATTTGATGGCTCTGTAACCAAACAAAATTGAAGGCTATAAAATTATGGTTTGTCTGAGCAATGACGATTTTATAGTGACTAGTTTACTTGGAATTTCGTACTTATTGGAGGGGTGGTTGGTAAAATAGAGAAGAGTAAATAATAAGAGAAAATGTGTCGCATGTGTTACACTCGGAGAAATTCAAGATTTTTAAAAAAAAATTTATTATAAAATTAAGAACTTAAAACTTATATACTATTAAAATATGGATTTTAGCTAAGATTGTATACTAGATTAATTGGTATAACATAAACATAAAGTAGATTAATAAAAAATGAGAATGTAAGTCACTAATACCTTGTGACATGCGCAGTTAAGGATGCCATTGGTGATAGGGTTAATGTAGTGATTATAGTTTACACTTCTAAATCTAATTTGCATGAAATACCTTATACATTTCCGGAAAATAAAACATTTATCACTAATTCATTTGTCATATGGTCTTTATTTCTACATCTATTGTATTATATAATGTCTATTTGTCCTGAAAAGTGCTTATTTAACACTTTGGTCGCTATTGTTATATTTCATTCCAAAAAAAAAATATTGTGTGAAACTGTTTGCAGTTTACCAATTTCTTTTCTAAAATATGCATGCATTCCAGCAATTTGTTTGTTTGTTTGTAATTAAGCATAAAGCTACACAATGGGTTATATGTGCTGTGCCCACCACGGGTATCGAAACCAGGTTTCTAGCATTGTAAGTCCGAAGACATACTGCTGTGCCACTGGAGGCATGTTTAGCAAGCTGAAATATTTAATTTTGACTTATTCTACTATTCACAATAAAAAAATGTTCCTTTGATGTAGTTATTTGCACTTGCACTCTGAATAGTTCACGTGCAAGGTGATTTTTACATGAAGTATTTTTTTACCTTACAATGTTCACATTTCATTTGCATAATCTCCAAAACCTGATAAATGGATATCAAAAGTTTTTAAGGTAAATGTATATATTTTATTGATGATTTTCTCTACTAGATCACTAACTCTATCTATTATCATCAACATACAGTGCAATGAAATGTTTAAAATTAACAAAGGAAAATATGTACATGTCTTCCAATTTTTCATAGAATTGTTTTCAAACTCCTTTTTTTTTCGTCATATGTGTAATTTCATGTATTTATCTGTCACTTGTAGTCTATTTTTAATTTTCCTTTCAAATTATTTATAAATCAATTTTAGCGGACTCTGCACACAGGCTCATTGTAAAAACAAGATGTCGCTTATACACGTATTGTGTTTAAATTCGATGACGAGGAACCCACTTTGAGACTAATAATGGCTGGAGACGGCTTGAATGGGTAATGAAGAAAAACTTTAATATAAGTTTAAGATAACAGCAAATGTACAACGTTTCGACAAAGTTTTGTGTTTATTAAGCTTTCACAATCCAGATGACAACAAGTTAATCTTATAAAAATCATTAAAATATAAAAGTAAAACCTAAATACAATTTAGCTGTCTATCAATGTAATATGTATAAGGTGAGAAATTATAGCCTAACGTTAGGGGCCCCACACTCGACAATGGACTAAGCTTCGTTTCACCCGTTATAGTACAAAACCATAAAGTCTCTTCTCTATGTTATCCAAATGCTCTTTCTATTCAACTTCAAACAGTCGCTTAGCAACATAGCTTCGACCTTAAACTTAGAAAGAATTTAGAATGATTTCCAGGGAGGGGAGAAAATCAGTAATAAAATACGTCTGTGTATTGGACATACAGTTTAATATAACAGTCTATGTTAGACGCTCACAGTTGTTTGTACAAGAGCTTTTAATTGTTAAGAATTGTAACGGCGAGTGGATCACGTGACAGCAAAATCTAGTTTTAATTGCTGTTTTAGATGTTTCTTTTTAAAATAAAAGAATAAAACTTAGATAATATAAAAAAATAAATTTCAATAAAATACATTGATAGTAAAGTGGTTTAATTAGATTTTGAGTCTAACACAATCCCAACGCAGAAAGAAATTTAAAAATGACAGTGAAGGCTAGAGGGTTAAAACTCTAAATAATTTACATGTTTATTTTTATAAGTGTCCCCCAGCGGCACAACAGTATGGCTGTGGGCTTACAACGTCAGAAACCGAGTTTCGATACTCGTGGTGGGCGGAGCATAGATAGTCAATTTCGTATCTTTGTGCTTACCTTCAAACAAAGCTTTATAAGTTGATCTGCTTCACTAAACTTTAATTTTAAAGGATTTATGTAAATAACTGTTTTATCATTACTATTACATTATTATCTTTGTGTAGATAATTTCATTCTGAACATTAAATTAACTACTACATGTAGGTGCTCTTTTAACTTCTATCTGAGGTCATTAATATTGGATGCAAACAATAGCAAAGTCAACATGTACAGTCCTAGTGGATAGTTAGGCTGAGTCATCACAGTTGGTGGTACATTGACCTTTTACTGAGAGAGGATGCTGATAAAATTCAGAGTTCAAGAAAGCAGAAAATATTTTATGGAAATAAAACTTGAACAATAATTGAACAAGTCAGTTATAATACATTGTATATATCGCTACTTATGGTTGTATATATCGCTATTCATGGTTGTATATATCGCCACTTATGGTTGTACATTTATCAGTAAAAAATAAATATCATACATTATATTTAACATTGAAAATAGTTTGCTCAAACTACACATAATCATATATTTTCTACATAAATTCAAAAACAGTAGGTTAAGTTTAATGTTTACCATACTTTAACTTAATTAGTGATGGTCAGCTTTTGTATATCACTGAATTGAAAAGTCAGTAAACTTAGTTTACTAGTTCTTTCATTTTACATAATAATACAAAGCACTAGACGAGTATTCACGAAATTTTAGTTCCCAATATTTAGTGGGACATGTTCAATATGTATATTTCAGTTAGTGTACGATTCTAGTATACTTTCTACTCAATTAAACTCCATAGACTGATTATTCACTTTTCTATTAATTGTGTTTAACCATCTAATTCTAGTTTCCATATAAATATGCTATCGTTAATGTATGTAAGTAAAATCGCAAACTCTAAATAATACTGTTGTCGCACACACTGAAGTATTTATTCACAAATCTAAGTAAAATCTCAGACTTAACAAACATACCGAAACATTTAATAAGAAAACTTCAAGATGCTCTAATATACTATAAACATCTTAGGTTCTAAAATACGGGATTAGCTTTCATACAACTTTTGTACATTATTCCCATATTACTATTTCAGTTAGAATTTATATTTTTCATTTGTGTAATAATATGTGAAAAGAAACCGAATTTATCAGGAGACATTTTAATACATCATACTAAAGACGTGTATCTACATAAATAAAGGAACGGATTATAAAATGTAAACTAAATATGTAAGTTTTTCAGTTAGTAGGCTCAGAAACACTAGTTTATTAACTATTTCAAAACAGGTACTTCCTCACGTAGATTTTGCAACTGTTATAATAACATGAATTACCTTCTCACTTATAATTTATAGAAAGATCAAATATGTTAATCGTCAGTTAGAAGGCAGTGTTCTGAAATTTTCCATATAAAACTCACTTTTCGTCATAGCCAATATGCTATCACTAATATATGTAAGTAAAATCTCAGATTTAAGTGTCACACATACTGAAACATTTGTTAACAAAACTTCTTCATCTACGATTTATCACAAATAATGTGCATAATTTTACTTTTGAATTTTTTAAGAACAAAATCTGTAAATTTCTTGACAAAATATTTTAATTCTATAGCATCTTATGATAAAAGATATGGTCTACAAGAAAATACGATTCTCTCACACTTTTACTAATACATCACGTTTACTCTTTATCATTACAGAATATACTTCATAACATTGTAAAACCATAGAATTGAAAGTATACTGAAACATTTGTTACGAAAACTTCAAAGTATAGTAATATACTACAAATATCTTAACTTATAAAATACTGAATTAGCTTTCATACAGCTTTTGTACATTATGCTCATATTACTATATCAGTTAGAGTTATATTTTTCATTTGTGTAAAATTATGTGTGAAAAAACAGAATTTATCACGAAACATTTTAACATAGATTTTGAAGCAATGTTATGGAAACATGTGACATATTATCTTCTACACTTATGCAAAGTGTATCAAATTTTATTATTCATTTTGTCAATTACAATCAGTGTTCAATCTTAAATGTAACAGATTTTGAAAAAAAGTACACTTGAAGCCTGACCAAAGATCAGAGGTTAGGTAATTATGTGTCTAGTTTAACATTTTAAGATAAACTTGAGTGACAAGACAAATGAACATTTGAGAATGTTACTAAAACATAGATGTGACACAATCCTATATTTATCTGGACGTACTTGAAATATACATCAACAGCATTAGCCAACTTGGCCTTGCTAAGGAAGATGTATAAATATTAAAAGATCAGACAACAAATTAATGTCGATTTGTATTGTAAATATAAGAAGTGAGAAACTTTTCCTCAGTAAAGATGGCATGTACAGTCATTACTTCCTCCTTCTCATGATGTTATGGTACTTAAAGGATCTTAAATTTTCATTTGTCTAAACAAAATCATTTTCTCCAAGAGAACATCCTTCACCTTCACTATCTTCAAGACGAATCCTCATTTGAAATGCATTACGTCTATTCTGTATAATTCCAAGAGCCCATTGTAGTAATATTTGAGGAAGGCCTACATGTTCAATCGAATGACTGAGTAAACAAAACACACCTCCATAGACAAAACAAATAGGACACTCACCGAAATGATTTTTATGGAGATAATGATCACATGATTGTACATTTTGAAAATATTTACCACACAGAACACACTCATAACCCTTGACTATGTATGTTTGTACATTAATGTTACACACTTATATATATATGTATATAATCTGGAACAAAGGAACTCTCCAAGTGGAACAAACGGGTAAAATTATTCTAGCAGTGCTTTGACATTTGTCCCTTAGTTACTACTTGAGAAATAATAGTAATGAAAACAAGAACTATTATATTTCGTTTAATATATAACAACGGTGACAGTTACTGTAATAATTAGATTATTCTCATATAGATATTGAAAATCTGTTACATAATGTATCAAATACTGTACTGTTACATCACTCTATCATTGGAACAATATGCCATGGATACCAAAGTGGACGTTTTCAATATGATGACATACTTCTAGGATATGTGATCTCACAACAAATGTATGATCTACAAGAAAAGACATATCTATCCTTTTGACGTGAAATCAGACATTCACCAACATGATTAGACTTATCTCCAGAGAATGCTGTTCAAAGACCATGCTTATTATAATTAAGTTAGTGTTATTCCAACCATAGAACATGATAATAGAGCTATACTAACTAAATATTTATAAAAATTATACATTAGATGTAATAAAAGCTTTTCAGCAGTATGTAAAATGTATAAGTAACACCTTCTGCCTTTGTAAAACATACGTAATACCGTTAAATATATAAATGAAAACTATAAACATAAGTTCAAACAAGTTGAAATCTATATGCAATCCTACAGAAGTATAGTAACACTGTCTGCTTATAGAAACACTATCCTCCTATAGAAACTCACGTAATACAGTTAAATATATAAATGGAACATATAAACATAAGTTCAAGCAAGTTGAAATCTATATGCAATCCTACAGAAGTATAGTAACACTGTCTGCTTATAGAAACACTATCCTCCTTTAGAAACTCACGTAATACAGTTAAATATATAAATGGAACATATAAACATATGTTGAGACAAGTTGAAATTTGTATGCAGTCTTATGAAAGTATAATAACACCATAGAAACGCCATCGACCTTTGTAAAACACACATAATACACTTAGCAAGACCATCCACTTACAGAATCTTAATAAGACTTTTTAATAATAGCACGATCGCCTATAGAACCACTATTAGCCTTTGTAAAATATATGTAATATCATTAAATATATAAATGAAAACTATAAACATAAGTTGAGACAAGTTGAAATCTTTATGCAATCCTCTGGAAGTATAGTAACACTGTTCATTATAGAAATACCATCTGAATTTGTAAAACACACAAAATATGCCTAGTAATACCACCTGCCTATAGAACCTTAGTAATACAATCTGCCTAGTAACACCATTTGCCTAAACACAACAATTCTTTCCTTAGTAACGCAATCCGTTTATAGATCATTGGTAACAATGTCCACTTCGCCTATAGTATCAGGCCTTATGGTGTTGAACACCCCCTCCTCTATGGCAGACACGCTCTCTGGTACCACTTCATGGCCTAGAAACATATTCTCGGTTGAGTAACACTCGAACTATGATGTCACGTGAAATCTTTTAGCAATGCAGTTTCTGACAGTAGACAAATTCTGTCATAAAGCGTCATGCAGCATGTCAACTGTCGGCTTTCATGGTGGCTGAACAACAACTACCGTCATCAGGTGTCATGGCAACCTAGCGACAAGACCTTATCAATGGGCGCACTTCATGGAACTATGACATCATCCCTAGCAACACGCCCTCTAGTGGAAAAATCATCTTCTCTTACCCTTCATCATTGCCCAAAGTTTGCACACGTATCGCCCTTTAATGGGGTGCCACGCAACACGCGCACCAACTAGTATTATTTCTCTTAATATATTATTTTCAACAAAGTCATAAGTTATGCCTATATGTAACAAACGAGAGTTGAAAAGGATTGTTTGTTTGTTGAATTTCGTGCGAAACTATTTGGGGGCTGTCTGCATTAACCTTCCCTAATTATGAAGTGATAGACTAGAATAAAGGGAAGGTAACTTGACAATACTGCACACCACCAACTCTTGGGTTACTCTTTACCAATTACTAGTGGGATTGACCATCACGTTATAACGCCCCAAGAATGAAAGGGCGAGCATGTTCGGTGACGATGCTCGATCCCGTGACCCGCAGGTTGTTTATAGAGCGCCGTAACCAACTGGTTATACCAGGCCTTAGATGCAAAAGGAACCAAATATATGCAGGTTATGTTTGGGTGGTTGTGAGAAAATCCCCACTAGAAATTAATGTAACCATTAAATTGTTTTACTTGAATTTTGTTCATCAAAATTTTCCAACCAAATCATGGAAAATGAGTTATAATTCCAAAATGATGAAGTTTTAGAGGAAATCAAATATGAATGCACTGCTACTTGTATTATCATAATTGAAATATCACTTAGAATAACCATATATAAAACTTCCTTCAGTCATTAAAACCTCAGTGATGACAATTTAAAATATTTCATGAAACAGCGTGTTTTGTGTCCTACGATACTTCTGTAAAACTAGAAATATTATTAACGTTATTGGTTTGTAGTAATAAATAAATGCTAGAATGAAGTTTAAAATATATAGTAAGATCTTCAAAATATTGTATTTTTACTAGTAAATTCAAATATCTAACGATGTCTTAGAATTTCAAGTAACACATTAAATGTTGATATTCTACTGAAATATTGATCTACGCACGATATTAAATATGTATGGTACATATACTAGATGCTGGACCTTTCGTTGCAACATTGACTCTTGATGTACATAAACTACGTGCTAATCCTCCAGTTGCATTAGTTGTTTACATTCACTATTTAGTGTACATACGATAAACACTGACTCTTTAATGGTATTAAGTTTACATATCTATTATCTCTTAGTAACTTTCTTCAGAAAATTTTTAGAATGCATAAAAGCTACTATCAACAGCTGTCTCGCATTGAAACTCTAATGTACATATATTATATTCTGGCCGTCAATTAGCAACAGCTGCTCACTGAAATACTACTTCATAAAACACATTAGATATTAGCTTTATAGTGTCAGTAAGTGCTCTACGGTGAACCATTAGTGTTGAGATTATAAAAGTTTCAACACATCATTATTCTATTTGCAAAAGAAGCTACCGAAAATGGCAAAAAGTGTTACATACTGTCGTTAATATATTACACCTTGCAATATTTTAAATGATAAACAATGTAAAACGCAATACGAAAGTTTAACAAATTATTTAAAGTATTGTTTCTAATATTTTTGTTTTTAGTTAATATTCCTATCGTACCTAATATTTGTCTTTATATGCGTAATAACATCTAACTTCAAGTTACGAATTTCAATGTGCAAATTAGAGGCAAATGGATAAAGCAATGTTGTTGGTTTTTTTGGCCATTTAGCTAGACAAAAAGCTTGAAAATATATTTATATGCTTAAAATTGACATCAAATAAACAGCACAGATATGATGACATTCAAAAATCGTAATTATATAACAGCTAAATATTTCTTATAATTACACAAGACTGCTAAACGTGAATGTCTGAAAAGCAGGCACATGTCGTAAAATGGTTATTTTAAAAGTTTCCAAACAAAACGTACTTCAAGGTGGTCGCAATTTGCGGGTCGCTGGTTTGAGTCCCTGTCCAACCAAAATGCTCGCCCTTTCAACCGTGGGGGCGTTATTATATGACAGTAAATCCCACTATTTGTTGGTTAAAGAGTAGCCCAAGAGTTGGTAATGACTAGCTTTCTTCATAAACATGAATGAAGAAAGTTGTATATACGGTTGTTCTAATATTAGTTTAATATAGGCCATTTATATATGGTTGTTCTAATACGAATTTAATGTAGGCCATTCATATGTGGTTGTTCTAATATGAGTTTAATGTGGGCCATTTTACTTTATCTTTGAGATAAGTTTTATCCAATTTTACAGGAAAATGGCCAACCACAAAAGTGTATTTTTTCAATATCCAAAACAAAAATTAAGTCAACTCTTTATTTTAACTAGAAATGGACTTTATAATAATTCAGGATTAACTTGAAACCCCTTTTTCTCTTCTTAATTAGGTAAAATGCATTCACAATTAAAATGGCCTTCTTACTCCAGCGTTCTCTACTTCAAGAATCTGTCTTATATGAAACAGAATTGTCTATCTGCTTGCCTGGCATCTTAAGTTGTTTTAAGGTATTCGTTTCAATAAAATTTGATAGAGGAACCCCCAAAGACTGAGTTTGAAAGGATAAGTTGTTGAACAAACATTTCGAATTTGATAACCATTTTAATTGTACTACCTTATTGCCGCGAACAAGCCCTTATTGAGCGAAGATGTCGGTAGGAAGATAAATTAAGGTGACGTTTAATGTTGCTGTAGCTCAGGTACGTTTTGCGTTGTCCGAATAATTCGTGTGGTACGGTTCAAAATAGGTAAGTGTGTACCCCAAGTTCCCATTTATATCATTATATTTTTAAACCCGATTTCCAGTGCTAGATTTCACCAATTATTAAAACACTTTTGACACTTCATTTAATTGAAAGATTACTTTTGTTTCACACGTGAACATTGTAGCGCTTTAAATATATGACTTGGGAATAACTTATTTTGTTGTCTTTCATATTCTAAGTACTTTTAGTGTTATCTATGTTACTCTTGCGTCAGCTAATAAAGAGTAATTATAACTGTGTTATGCTGGGTACCGCCCTTTTGTTTTAGGAATTTTATAGTTGTCAACAAAATCGTACGTAAAGTAAAACTTATTAGACATTATTACGTATTAGTTATCATTGTGATATCTACGAGACACGTGCAAAAGCAAATCAGCCAAGAGATAATGTTATCACTTGCATATTAGCATTTCTGTTTTCAAGTTGAGAAATAACAAAAAGAAAATTTCTTTAGGCCAATTATATTTTTTAGCTTAACTTGAGATTAGGTGAAAAATATGAACTGAAATATGTATCACATGATTTTAATTGTACTCATATGTGTATATGAATCAATATAGATATGATAGTTCTAATCTTCATGTATCTAGGATAGAGAAATACGGAATAATTTTAGGTCAATATGAAAAACGAATGATACGCGTAGTAAAACTGGGAAAGTTGTTGAAAAATTCACCAAAGAAATTATAAAATATATTTGACTATGGTTTTGTTAATTTGTCAATAACTTGTCTAATTTTAGATAAAGTTGATTGAAGACAGTATCATCACAATAGATTATTAACCATGTGGACTTGCAAGTCACTCGTTAAACAGTAATAATATTTTAATTGTCTCACAGACTTGCACGAAACTAATCAATCATACGTATACTACAATTCTGGTAAATGTAAGTTTATTAAGTTTACTACTGGCCTATACTATCATCGCAAACTACATTTAATTTACGTCAGTTATACAATTATTAAAATTAATCGAATTGAAATTTACCATACAAATCCCAATGAACTGCACATTGTATGTGTAATGTGACTTGGTGTGTATCTATCTTTATATAGCTATTTACACAGCTTTTTCTTTCTTTCTGCACCTTACTCTCTTAATGTAACTTTTGTTTATCTTTCAAATAATTTTAATTTCCTGTTTTTCATGGAAGAAATTCTCTTCTAAACTTAGTCATGAATCCGTAATATCTAGGGAACTTAGCTGTTCTATTCACACTTACACTGAAAGTATCACTTTCATATTGTTCCGATTCTATTCACACTTACACTGAAAGTATCACTTTCATATTGTTCCGATTTTCCTCAAATCTTCCATCCTTTAATATATTTCTACCTCATTACATTGAAAGTTGAACTATTCATGCTTGGTGAATGGTTTCTTAATATCTGCCTGTAAAGCAAACAAGAATTCCAGGACACACAAAAAGAAAAGGTAAAGTAAACGAAACGGTTCCATATAGTATTCTCCCAAGGCTTCAATGATTTAGAGGATTACCGAATCCTGTGTAATTAGAACAAAGCTTCTATTCATAAAATTTAGCTTTGAATTTTTTGTTAATATCGAATCTATCAATGATGACGGTCTTAAAATACGGCGAATCTTATGAAAAACAGACTTGGTGTGTCAGCCATTGTTCTGCACGTATACGTAGGCACGAAGTGAAATGTGAAGCGGTTGAAACTTTAGTTATGAATAAAAGAACTAAATAAGTTGAAACTACCGGAACTGAAATCGTTCATCATAATGTGTTTCTCTATGACTGAAATAAATGAATCACATAGTTTTCGTTCATAGATAAAACTCTTTTATCGATACCAGAGAGACAGAGGCTCATAAAACACATTCTGTAATAAAAACAATATTTATCAGTTTTAACCCGTTGACTACCGGCTACTAACTTTCTTAGTAGCCAATGCAAGTCTTGCTATTTGTCATTCCAACAATAAAACTACTGGTTAAAAAAGTTTTAAAACTTCGTAATGACTTTAATAAATGCGTGTAGTTTAAGAAACATAAAGCCTGTTACTTCTGATAAGTTTAGTTTTTTTTGCATTATGATCTATTATGAAAATTACGTTAGGAAATGGTATTTATAAGAAATTATTACCATATTTATATTTGTTCCAGATTTGAACTGATTACTTTTATGTTTTAGTACATTATTTTGCAATCCCAAAAGAATTGTGTCGTCCATAAAGTGCAAATTTTATCTATTTTTAATTTTTTAATAATCACATAATCTTCTTATGGTTTCGTTAATATACAAGACCCAAAAATAATATTTGTAAATAAACCTAACCAATAAATGAGTATTTTTGTGTTTAACTAAGATTTCATGTTTATATATGTACATAAAAACATTTTAATTTTCTTTCATAAATATATTTTTATTTCAAGTTTATTTTTATGTTTCACTGCAGCCGTACTTTTGTTTATTGTGCCGCATAAACCGTTGGGTCAGCAGCGTGACCTTTGTACGTTGTCCGTAACTATCTCACCCCTGTTGGGGGTCACTCTCGTTCAGCCCAGCGCGGACGCATTTGAACATTACTGTCGATATGATAACAAGAAAGCTTTTCGGTACTTGAATATCATTTTTTTGAACTTTCAAACAAGGTTATTTCAACACATGTCCTTGTATGTTGTTTCACTATACCGAGAAATCTAATTGCCACTACTAGTGAGTTGTAATAGCTTACAGAACAGGTGGTTTCAATAACACCGCCTAATCCTTCTTACATCCTGCTACAAGAGATACAGACACCATAAATTACAAAGTCAATTCATAGCACTTAAAATATTAGTCTGGTCACATTCCACTCATTATAGGCAATATTTATGTTGGAATTTGAAACTTAAGACCTTCATGTATTAGCACCCCAATTTAGCTTTATTGTTGTCACTTGTACACCGAGTTTTAACACATATATATAAAAGAACTGTACAAGAATAAAAATTTCATTTACCAAGAGAACCCACGTACAGCAAATCGTGAGTCTTTGCTAAAATCATTGAAATCTTAACACCATCACTCATCAT
>NW_013665671.1:1312737-1315982 GCF_000517525.1 Limulus polyphemus | reverse complement strand
AAAAGATTAGTCCTGGTCACATTCCTCTCATTACAGGCAAGATTTATGTTGGAATGTATTGAGACCCCCCACCTGTATTATTGGGATGAATGTATTTAGCCTGTTTCACAACCAATATATGGGTTTTATTGTTGTCACTACTGGGTTTGAACCATTTGCAAAATATCAGAATAAACTATATATATATCAGTTAGACTGTTTTAATTCTAACGCAATAACAACAGAAATGTGGGTCTTACTACAAAGCAAAGCAAAGATTGTAAGAAGGAAAAATATAAAATTCTTTTGTGGTACTAATAGTATTACGTACAAATCACACACGTTTTTCATTCTAAATACTGAATCATATTATTATTATTATTATGAACTAGATATAAAATTATGCTAATTTATTGAGCTTAAAACTACAAATTTAAATTCAAAAGAATATAAAAAATCACAAACTCTTTCAGTTCAAAGTCCTAAGCCTAATTCATGTAAAGACTTTCCATTCGCCACTCAGTAACTCTTAACCCTAACAATCGTGGATCAACTTCTTTCCTAAAAAATATATCTATTTTGAGTTAATTTTTCAATATAATGATTAATATAAACAGAAACTGGCTAATAGGGCTTTTCTATAAGCGTTAGAAAAGTTGCTTCTGGAAAAAACTGCATGTGATATACGTGACTTTTATTTTTCTTATATAGTAGCTTAAGTCATGCTGCATGGTATAGTTGTTCTCTGGATTTTACAATATGAATGTGGGTGGTGCTTATTATAGTAACTGCCATTTTATGTAGAGGTTGTATTTAGTAAATCATAGGATGATAAGGAAAGCACGTGATGAAACGTCAAGTGAGAGATACAGCAATTGGAATAACTGGTACTGAAATTGACACTTTCGACTAGGATTGGCTAAAAGTTTTACAACTGAGGTTTAACGCTCCCAGACGCAGTTTTATAAAGAAAACAGACTAGAAAAAGGTTTAGATACCAATCATAGATGGCAGGACCAGGGCTGAAGTGAAAGGAAATATTTTCAAAAAATTTTTGAAAAAAACATTTCTTCTTAGAGGGCGCTTATTTACAGTCTAAAACGTATTTTAGGAATTTTTTCATTAAATTTCTCTTTAAACTTCATTAAAGAATACAATTTTGTACAAATAATTGAATGTTATGCTACTATTTATAAAAATAAAATCAGAAATCCATTAAAAGATAAGTTCTCTGTCATTTTTTCAATTCACAAATGCACACTTGCATTGCCAACTAAGAAAGTTAGTACCGGTAGTCATCGGGTTAACATAGAAAAATATATCTATCTACCAGTAATTCCTATGCACAACCAGGTATGGAACAGGTTTGTGTACACCATAGTAATATTATTTTCTGGCATATTTAATAGATGGGGAGAAGCTTATATCTATATTGCAGTAACACTAATAATAAACAAAGTGAAATTCTGAAAATTTAAAGAAATGATTAAAATCTCTGTAACGTAAAAATAATTATGCAATCGACTTTATTTTAACACATATTCATTGTTGTAGTGAAGCTATAACCTCTGACGTTAAGTTATGCATTCCTACTTTCTGATCAAGGGACGTCTTTTCAAGAGAAGACGAAAGTAACAATAAAAACTTTAAGTAGACAATGAGTTAAAAGTATAAATAAGTTATTATTAATACTTGTTTTTGCTACTACTGCATAGTATATTTCAATATCCTGGTTTGCATAACCCCTTCACCTACTGAGTAATTTAAGTATTATACTGAACAGGAAGCCTGCCTTTTACGTCTAATTAATATTAAACGTTATAAAAATTCTAGTATTCTTGTTGGTGATGCATATTACCAATTCATCTTACTCCATTGAACTTGTACTGACTAGAATGTCAAGAGCATCGTCTTAAGTTCAACAATATAACCTCGTTTTCCAGACTTTTAATTATAAAGCTTCTATTGTATTTAGTTTTTCTTATTTTCTTTTTATCAATGAAACTGAACAAAACTTCTAAATTTCTGATATTTGTTTTCTTCTATTAAACCTTCTGTCTAAGTATAATTAACTGACTAAATCCGAAACTCAAGCAGCTAATAAATTCGCCCGCATTATTAATAAAATTAACGAAAGCAAAGAATTTGTGTATTACGTACGAAATACGGCGGAAAAAGACGTCTGAATGAGTAGAGAAGAAAGGTTTTATTGTTTAGCTAAGAAATTACATTAGTTTAAAATATTAGTAAAAAAGTATTTAAGCTAAAGTGTGAACTAATGAGTGAATGATATTATTACTAAAGTTTTATTTTAATATATAAAAGATATTTATGTTTCCCTACGTCAGAATGACATTTCAAGTCTCTTGTTTGTCATTACTTCCAATGATTTGATCTCAGGAATTACCTTATAGATAACATAAATTTTTATCGAATAGTATTTTCCTAATATAACATTTTTTGTTGGGCAACGACTGAGAATCTTGTTTCTTTTTTTGCTAATGAAACTATAGGACTTTTGAGAATGTTTGTGTATTCCTGACTAACCTACAGAAGAGCAGTTTGATCAAAGCAGTCGATCTAATTACACTAATCTCTTCTGATGTATTCAAGAAAACCTATGCGATAATTCTATTCACAGTTTAAACGTAAATTGATGTCCAATCGAATTATATATTCCTGATTCTTAGACCAATAAATACAACATTTCAAAACTGTAATACATTATGCAAAGCTTTCTTCGTGTCAGATTAAACTACATTGATACGATTTGTTCTTGTTTTTCACCTAATTTGCCAGCAACAACTTTGTTTAATATGTATTATCATATGTACATCTATATAGTTTATCAATTGTTTCACTTTATTATGACATACCGTTAACATTACATCTCGAAATAAATGTTTGTCTGTAATTACTCGCAAACTACCAAGCTGAAATAAATGAACAGGAAATTTGAGTGGTGCAAACATTAACAATGACTTGGATATCCCTCACCAATATGTTATTTTAAACGTAAGTGCAATTTTCAATTAACTACTAAGGCATTAATGTAAATAATAACCGATAAATGCCCAGCATCATCCAAACTCCCACCTCATACCTCTTACTCTCCAAAAATACTTCCTATTTAATTCATCAGGAGTAAACACAATTTTAGTGATTAATATTATTACTTATTAGATATAATAATGTTTCAAAAGTTATGTTAATCTACCTGTATTATTCTCCAAAATACTCAACCGAATGAAATAAAACTAAATTAC
>NW_013665671.1:1267336-1311801 GCF_000517525.1 Limulus polyphemus | reverse complement strand
CACAAAACTTCTAAATTTCTGATATTTGTTTTCTTCTATTAAACCTTCTGTCTAAGTATAATTATAAGTCTAAGTATAAGGGACGGCTAGCGCAAATAGCCCACGTGTAGCTTTGCGCGAAATTAAAAAACAAACAAACAAGAACAGGAAGTAACTTTAACACTCACCCTGAGGCAAGTGTAATGAGAAGTGGGGAGAAGCTTAAGTTTATATGGTCGTTCAGAACTTTGTCTGGGTTGGTTTTTACATTTCTCTTTACTTATAACATTTCCAGGTTGTTTAGTTTTTTGTTTTTTTTTACCTTTTTCACGGGCATGTCAATTTCGCGGTTTTTAACGAATGATATTGGTGTTTAGTCTCCATAAGGTGTGATGCAAAAACTACTCACAGTTAATGATGAATTTAATCTTTCAATTATATAGTATTGAATAACGTTTTTGAGCTTAGGATATTTATATTTGAATTGACTGGGCTCCAGTTTTACAACAAATGTTATGAAAATGAGTTTTTCAAACACTACAGATACAACAAAGAAAACATGGACATAAGTTGGTTACATCACAGAAGAAAAAATGAATTACAAGACACTGAATACCGATTAAAATTGATTAGAAGGAATCTTTCCATAGAACTTATACAAAAAACATGAATCTACACTTAATGGAAAACCGTCTCAAACAAGTAGCGATTTTTCAATAGATATAATCGTTTATTGCATTTAAATACATTAAAATACACAATAAACTAAGATATTTTTCCAAAAAAAAGCTTATTTCCGTTTTATGAAATCTCCAAAGCAATAATGCTTATAAATTGTATTACTAATCCAATATTTTGAAAAATTCTCAGACTTCGTTATGAGAAGTAGAAAAGGGCAGAATTTCTACACTGTAATAATTTCAACCACTTATTTTGCACAATGAATTAAATACAAAACAATATTTTCATCATTCTTTCAACCTGGCTTCAATATAGAAATCGATACGGGCAAAGAATAAGGTCAAATAATATACATATTTTTCATTATATAATTACATAGTGCTTAATTTTAACTAATAAAGACGTTTGTATTACTACTTATTTCTGTACATCACTTGCAGATTTGTTATTGATTAGATGCCCATGTTGTTATTAATTGTCTTAACTTTCTTGAAGCTATGTTTGTGAAATAGACAAAAACGATGGTCACATTTAAGGGAAAAGCCTGCTTACTCACTTTCCGAAAGTTGACATTTCTAAATCGCTCAGTTAAATATAAGTTTTAGATTAAATTTTACGATGTTTTTCTCATTACAATGAAGAAAGGCTATCAAGCGAGAATATGTGTTGAAACATTTTAATGATAATCCCGAATTATTGAAAACTAAAACGTCACGGAAATTAATTTACTGGAGTTCCGAAATAAACTAGAAAAATATTTTATAATGTCAAACAAACTTACAAGATTTAATAATCTAGACTGAGTTAGTCCAGACTATATGAATCACAAGAAACATATAAGCATATGTCATTCGTACAAAATACTAACATCGTCATTCGTACAAAATACTAACATCGTCATTCGTACAAAATACTACCATCGTCATTCGTACTAAATACTAACATCGTCATTCGTACAAACCGTCGATCTCTTTTATCGGAAATATCTGATGCCAAAATTCTTGTTTATTAGTTATAAAATTATCTTCTAAATCCATTAAGGCTGTTTTAACTTAGAAGAATAAAGTATTTCCATTTGATTCCAGTATATTGATCAAAATAGTTTATAATTTTGTGCTTATTTATGCGGAAAAAGCTTGATTCAGGTTACCACATTAAAAAGTATGTGAACCATGTGAAATGCTTATTTAGTCAACTTTGCATTGATTGTTAGTCCATTTCATACTGTATCTCTTGTGATGAATAATTTGTTTATAAAAGTTTAGTAAGTGTCATTATCAGTTTTGGAAAATCTAACGAACATGAAAACATCTCATTTCATGGAATTTTTTGAGTCTATAATTTTATCTTACCTTAGCATAATTAAGAAATATGTTCGGTTTTGAATTAAAATTAAAAAAACTATAGTTGAATAGTGAGATTGTAATCTTTAAATCCATGAAGTTGTAGTAGTTTAACTTACGAAATAGAAAGAACATTTTAAATTTTATAGAAATTTATAAAGTTAGGATTAACTCGTTTTAATGAACTTTTATGATACTGGGACTACTTTATAATTATTTCAGAAAATACAGAAAATTTAATCTGAAGAAGAATCAAAATAGATTAAGTTTGAACATTCGTATATTATCCACTTGAAATACGTAAAATAATTGTTTGTTTGTTTTGAATTTCGTGCAAAGCTACACGAGGGCTATCTGCACTAGCCGTCCCTAATTTAGCAGTGTAAGACTAGAGGGAAGGCAGCTAGTCATCCCCACCCACCGCCAACTCTTGGGCTACTCTTTTACCAACGAATACTGGGATTGACCGTCACATTATAACGCCCCCACGGCTGAAAGGGCGAGCATGTTTGGTGGGATGGGGATGCGAACCCGCGACCCGCAGATTGCGAGTCGAGCGTCCTAGCCACCTGGCCATTCCGGGCCGTAAAAATAATGTTTCAATATCACTCACAAATATCCTTCGTAAAACTGAATCCTATTGAAAATATTTTATGCCATAAATAGGCAAAAAATATTAAAATTTTGACGGAAAGTAGATATCTTTGGTTATTCGTAATATTGCTATAAGAAGTATCCAAAAAATATGTGCTGTAATAAGAAGTACACAAACAAGTAAAGTGATACTAGTTGGATAGATTTTAAAATGATTTCCAATCCCTACTTTGTTTGGAAAATTTAGATTGCTTCGTTTAGATGGTTATAATTCTCGTTTCATTACTTTCTGTAGCAGAATCCATACCTCATATTAAAATCATATTTTTCATTATTATTATTTTTCTACTTTTTACGTATGCCTGTAAAAAGTATATACTTTACCTCTAGAAACTGTCGCATGTCTGTCCATCGATATGTAGCGCCAAATGTTGGATTGAATTGGGTTGAAAAGATATTTAAGTACGTGCGTGATATGTTTACCATTTATATTGTACTTGTATATATGTAGAGATATTTAACAGAATAACAAAAGTGGATACCCACAAACCAATCAAGTAAGCCAGAGAAATCTTGTTGTGATCATCCAAGCCATCTAGGCACTAGCCCCACTGACGTGATCAGGTAGGTTGGTAGTAGACGAAAAAATTTGCTATTTTAGAAATTTTGAATTGTTATACTAGAAATTTTAACGACCTTTTTAGCGTATTAATAGTATATATATATATCATAACCAATACCTTGAATGGTCGGTTTTTCGTTCAGGAATTCGATAGGGTGGTTTTTCGGCACGTAAATTATTTTGAATCCTTGTCGATCCCTACTATTAAGTTCTACCATAATTAAAATATTAAAGGCGAAATATCTTTTGAACAAAAACATCAATGTGTGTTTTACTGTACATTCTTTTTGAAACATAACGTTATGTACACAGAAAAACTTCAAAGTTAGCCCACGTGTTTCATTCAGTTCTTGTTTAACAAGCTATTAATGAAGTTAGTGTGGTTAAAATCAATTTACTTCAGCAAAATTTTATTCTCTGAAGACTATTGAAGCTTACCTTAAAAGAAATTCCAAGAATTAACTTTACACAGTACCTGTTTATTATATAACTAATCTTAATGTGGTAGAACGTGATGACGTCAAAGAAGCCTATGATAAAACACAAAAGATCAAAATTATCTCAGCTATAAATTTCTTGATGCAGATGGAAAATTTGGTAACATTTAGATACTAAAACGGTATCCATAGCATGTTGTTTAACAAGTAAAGCTGTATTTCACCTATTTTTCTTTTAGCGTTATACTATTGATTTGAATAAGTAACTTTTATATCGTGAATATTATAAGATTACCTTTAAGATAAAATCTCATAAATATGAGGAATAACATAAGTTTGTCTAAGCAATGTGCTGAGAGATAAAAATAATAATAAACTATAGTTACAGGAGAATGTAACGCATAGAATGAAACAAGAACTGTATTACATCAAATGGCTTTTAAATACTCCTTACGAAGAAAAATATGAGCTTACTTTTAACCTTTCGTTGGTAAAAGAGTAGCCCAGAGTTGGCGGTGGGTGGTGATGACTAGCTGCCTTCCCTCTATTCTTACACTGCTAAATTAGGGACTGCTAGCGGAGATGGCCCTAGTGTAGCTTTGCGCGAAATTCAAAACAAACTTTCAACCCTATTAAAAGTACATCATTGTGAAATCTTTCATGTATTTTCTTGTATAACTATTTCGTTTCATGTAAAATTGTAATACATAATTAGCATCTGCTTAGATTTATCTTTTTAGTATAAATAACACATTTTTTTAAATTATGGGCTTTATCAAGCATAAAAAACTACTAAATGATAGTAGTTAGGGCAGCTATTGGGCGTCACGCTGACCGAGGGTTTCACATGTGTGTCAACCTCAGGAAATGGGAGGGGTTGAAACGGTGACGTTATAGACATCCGAGAAGATGATGTCATAGAAATAAGAGAAGAATACGCTATAGTTCCATGAAGTGTCATCAGAGGGAGCATTGCTAGGACAAGCTGAAGACAAAGAGAGCTTTGCTAGGTGTGACGTCATAGCTCCACGAAGTGAAACCAGAGAGCACGACAATCTTGATGTCATGGTTTGATCCCAAAGGGCCTGTTATTATAGGTGGATTGTGTTACTATGGTTTACAGGCAGGTGGTATTGTTAAGGTTCTAAAGATGGATAGTGTTACCATAGCTTTGGGATACTGATATATTATAGTAATAAAATCTTAAAACTAATAATTTAATTTAATTTCATAATCCTATGTATCGAGTGTTTTGCTTTATAAATAAAGCATTAAATGCTTTACAAAAAAGTTACAAACACTGACAGTATTTTAGGGCTCCATACAAGTCTTAAGATGTGTTTGTGTTTTCATTTATATATTTATTTCTATGGCATGTATTTTAAATAGGAGAAATTGATACTTAGGATTAGGTAGATTTAATGTGTGTGTTTAACAAAGCTGTTACTAAACTCCTGTGGGACAGCATGCAGGTTTCAACATGTTTCATTTACTTGTGTTTCTGTAGGATGGTAGTGTTACTAACACACTTAACTTACTGCTGAAAAGTTTTATCATATGTAATGTTTTTTACTGATATTGAGCAAGACAGACAATATTGTTTTAACATACTGATTATAATTTAAAGTTTCTACATTTAATCAAAATTTTTAGAATTATTGTCCTGTCATACACTTTTACTAGTTTGCCTTTATGCTATCCATATAATTATGATTTTTATTTTTCTTGGGAAAATATGTCATTTCATTTCCATACTTCTTACAGTGTTTCTGTGGGCCATAGATGTTATCATTGCTAAGGATAGTTTTACTTTAGGCAGATAATGTTCGATCAGATACCTGCTTTCGCAAGACAACAAATATCAGTTTTTATTATCAATTATTTGAATGAGTCTGTTATTATAACCAATAATTTACTTTACATACTTTTATCATACAGAAAAGACGCTTATTTAACCCTCTATGTATGATTTAATTTTCCTGCAACTAAATATAATAAATGAATGACTTTCTGTTTAACTCTACTATTATATTACAACAATTACCATTCACTTGATGTTCTATACATAAACTTTGACGCTGTCTGATGTAAAGATCACTGTTTGTCATGAAATACAAAGGTCTTCACGTGGTCACACATACAAATGGAGTGGGCACTGATGTCAAGACAAGTGTTTGTTAGGATATACAAAGGGCAACACGTGGCCACGTATTACTGATAAAATTAGAAAGTTTGACCTTATGTTTCCAAACCACCTAATTCTTTCATTTCTGCAATCTAGAAATTATATTTCCTTATCTTTCAAACTTCACTTAAACTCATTAGTTTTTGAAATGAACAAAGTAACATAATCGTAAAAGGAAATTTAGATCAAGTGATTATTTCCATTATTTTGAAACAATGTTTCAGTAACATGAATTATATAATTCAGTGTTCTTATATAAAACTCACGTTAAATAAATAGCCCAGTGTACCATCATACATACTTAACAAAACTTCTGGTACTATAAGCAACATAGTTTATAATTTTATTGGATTAGCTTTCATACAGATTATGTTCATTCCAACTCAGTATGTAAAATTGTATATAGTTTCTAAATAATATTGAACAATAAATCAAAACATCAGTTTAATTATCTCATGTTATAATTTCCATAGACTCAAACATTATAATTAATGGATACAAAACAATGTTACGGATAACAACTAATATTCAATGTTATTATCTATCAGACAAAATGCTGCATAGCAATAGAATTGGTCATTGAAATACATGTGACTAATTAACAAAGGTTAATTCTGAGTTGACCAAGTCTATTAAAATACATTGTCACTATCTATGTATTTACATTATAATTAATATTGAAAATAACCGGTTCAAACTCTACACAACATAATATGTTTCTGCATAAACTTAATGTTCACCATACTTTAAATGGAGTTTTTTAAAGTTTAAAAGTCTATAAATAAATAACACGTGAAATTTATGCAATTTACAATTTCTTTCTACAGTACGACGAATTTTATTTGTATGTATTCTAATGGTGAAAAATATAGCTGTTTCTGATTATTGTTGATAAGCTCAGTTACAAGTAGCCTAGTAGCATCATTCGCCTATGGTACCACTGTCTGTCTACAGAAGTACCACCCATCTTTGTAAAACTTATGTGTGTTAAAACTATAAAGTAACATGTGTAAAATGACATATTTTGACAGGAATAATAAAACTCATAGCTATATGGATAGCATAAAGACAAACTAGTGAAACTGTAAGTTTGTTATGAGTTTGCATGTTAAATAAGTGTTCTTTTCAGGATGATAAGTGATTAGCATATAAACAGTCAGGAAATGTAAAAAAGTATGATTATATATAGAACTAATAAATTAGTGAAATGTTTTATACATAAATCGACTGTATTGCTTTCAGATCATAATTAAATCTAGCCGTTGATTACATTTTGAGATACATTGAGACATCTATGATAAGATCATCATGATTGTGGTTCCACTTCGTGGAACTATCACGTCATCATTTCTCATGTTCCCTTGTCATGGCGGCCTAGCAAGGTGCCCTCTGGTCACACTTAGTAGAACAATGACGTCATCGTCTTTAACGACATCATTGTCTCCCCATTGCCTGAGATGGACACACTTGTGGTACCCTCCGTCAGCGTGATGATCGGGTACCACCCTAACTATTAATGATTGTTTTATTTTTGTTTCAATTTGTCCTATAAGCTGTAAAACAAAAATGTCATCAATATTATTTGAATCTCAAGAAAATCAGGGATTATTAAAGACATGTTGTAGTTGAAGATTTGCTACTTTTATAACTTACTTATAGAAAGGTTATGGGGAGCTATTAATTAATTATTTTATCTTTCAAATTCACAATGGGTATAGCTCCAAATACACAAATACAAATATATATATATACATACATAAAGGGAGAGAGAGAGAGGGTGGTTTGTTTATTATTAAGGATATAGCTACATAATAGGTTATACGTGCTATACCAACCACGAGTATCGAAGCTGGTTTTGTAGTGTATAAGCCCTCAAACTTCCCAATGATGAACCATATTTACAGGGCAAGGAAGAAAGTCCTTATTGAAGCTGTTAGGAGAAAATATTATATAGAGCCTCAGGAAAATTATATGAAATTACCTCCCTCAAAAATAAAAAATAAGAAGTATCTGAGATAAATATTTTAACGCGTCGAGTAAAGTTTTTAATTTCAGTATTTCATCATATGATTGCAAGAGCAATAAACAAACGTAGTCTGCACAGTCATATGTTATTTATAAGACGTAAAGAGCAGATTTAGTGACAAGTATTTGATGAACCCTATGTCAGGTCAACTGGCGCCATGCGGAATATCTTCACAACTATTAATTATTATAAATATAAACATACACACACACACACACACATATATATATATACTTTATACAAATGTACCATGCAAATAAACTACTAACTGGATTCAGTTGACAACATCGTTTTCGCTTAAAAGATAATTATTTGCGATTTTCAAATGTTTTACACTCGCTCGCGCGAATTAAATTTTTTATGCTTTCTTCTCGTTGTATGTTCTAAAGTCAGATGTATTAAGCTCTGTCTCTTTTGTCTAATACTGTTATTACACAACAGTGGAGAAGAATAAAGTAAATGCTCTGCTTTGAGTTCCATTTTCATTTCCACTGTAATTGATTAGAGTAAATGCTCTCACAGATAGCTGCGCTTTCTGAAATGTCTAATAAATGTCAAAACTTTTAAAAAGCTCCTATTTGTACGCTAAATTAAACAACAGAAACATATCCTTATAACAATTTAGACTTAGTGTCTCCTAAACTTGGCTTCTCCAGGAAAATTCCTTGCTCTCGAATACGTAATGAGAGCAGCAAATCAGTTGCAGTGCGAAAAACATGACATTTCTTTGCATTTTAGAACCAATGTAACTGGTCATTAAAGCGAAGGTGATGTACTCTAACATGTATATTTGAACTACTTGTATTTTAGCGTTAGAAGCAGGAATCGAGTTTTAAGGCAGTAAGAATAGATAAGCCAGTCAACAGAAGATTCCTCTCAGTTCCACACACCGTTGTATTTTGATACGAGAATACCATTAATAACATTTTAATTACATTTTGTTGGCTGTAAGTTATTTTTTATAGATAATATTTTCTCGAAACCCATATAGAATCAGTTGAAAGCTGAATGTTCATTTACTTATTCCTTAATGCTAAACACTGTAATATATGTCCTGCCGGACAATGCAGACGTGTTTAATTACCCATAACGATTCCTCCAATCTTCGACAGTTTCAAAGAAAGTATATTTATGTATGAAGTGTTTTACTTAAATTTATGTTGATTCGATTAGCTTCACCTGCCTGACGAAAGTATTATGTTTTGTTTTTTTTATCAAATTATTCATGTATGTCAGACTCAGTAATTTATATTGTAGTCTCTCCTGATATTTATATTGCCAAATTGTGGGGATCAGGTGGTTCAATAAGTGTAAGTAAGATATATAGTTTGAACAAGTTATATTAAAAAGATTTTGGAGACACATTAAGTCGCTATATTCCATTTTGCTACGTCAGGTCTTATTCTATCTGACGACCGTATAACTTGATAATAGCCCTACAGCATAATTTCCATTGCAAAAGCCACTGTCTGAAGGCTGTATGCTCAAAGCACACAATTTCTCCCTTATTATTTTCACAATCTAGTGTATGAGAACGACGGTTTCCCAAAACCCGTTTTAATAGCCCGATCGCATATTGAGAAATCTACAGTTGCTGCGTTCGGTGACTCGCCCGGTAAGTCTTCGTATGGAATAGTATGAATATTCGTTTCATTCTCCACCTAGATGAGTTATGCGACAATTGAACGGGGGAAATTATTGGGAGCCTTATCACCATACCTTCTTGGACTCGTCCACAAACGCAGATTATATTTCATTATATTCCATACTGTTACCTGGATCACGTGGACGGTTTATCACACTAATTTTTGTGGTAGTGGCTTTCTGATTTGCATATTCAAAATCTGTATTCCTATTCTGCCAAGCTATATTGTAAACGAAATGACATATACAAGTGTTTATTTTAAGATGTAAAAGTTATGCACACAACTTCCTTATTGTTCGTAACTAAACCTGTATATCAAGCAACTGAAATGAAAACAAAAATCATTAGGGATATCATTAAAGTTAACGTAATTCAAAAGATTGACTATACTACTTAAGTAGAAGAAAATAAGCTATTCAAAGAAAGAATTTGTGTAACTTATGAGATTAAACCTTTAGTTAATAAAATGACTAGTAAATAGTACAGTATTGAGTTTATTTTTCCAACAGTTAACACAAGTCGTCTTTAAGAAAAAGAACTTTGGAAAACTAAATAAATACATATAGTAATTCGTATTTAACAGTATAACAAACATATAATTAATATAATCAACATCATTTGAAGTCATTAATACATTGATTCTGTATTTGATTATTTTTAATAGCCATTTCTAAAAAATATCCGTAAATTGAACAATGGAACCTGATTATTTTAAAACTGAGATCATTTACACTCTTTTCTTTGTCTCTTGTTAGATATTGATTACTATAGGAACTTCTGGTTTCTCTGTAAGCTACTGGTTACTGTAATAGTAATTGAAATACATGTTTATTTTTTTGCTTGAATGGTTGCTAAGAACTTTTGATTTCCATTTGTTTATGTTTACCATGGTGATGAAACAATAAAAAAGTAATAGAAAATACTATTGTGTGACAAAA
Organism: Limulus polyphemus; assembly: GCF_000517525.1. NCBI lineage: Eukaryota > Metazoa > Arthropoda > Merostomata > Xiphosura > Limulidae > Limulus > Limulus polyphemus. Next base: position 1,301,351 of record NW_013665671.1, on the reverse strand, counting down.
AATCTGTAAAAACACAATTTAATATTTGCAGTGTTAAACAATTAATAAGCGGAATAATATAAATAATCGTTGAACCATTTATATGTTGTATTGTTTGAAAACATTGTCATGTTTAAGTTCACACATTAAATATTTTTGATCGAGAAATTCAGTATTTACTTTCATTTGATAAACTATATATATAAGTGAGAAATTAAGGTTTATGGAACACTGATGGTATATAAACACATAAACTGTTGAATACAAAATACAAGAGAAACTACATTCACGATTTACTGTGTATCAAATAAATATGTTAATTTCACGAATTTTGTAATATTATTAATCTATGATTATGAGCAAGTTGTATATTAGTTATGTGAACATACAAAGCATTTTTGTTAATCTATCACATAATTTACACGTTGTTGTGGTAAGTAATTTTTCACGTGGTATTCCATGCAAGTCTATTATAATATTATACGTTAAACAATAGATAACTACAGCTATGGGGTTATGAGATATGAATAGAACAAGAAATAGTTAAAATCGTTGTAATGGAGAAGAAATAGACGATAAATGACTTCTTAATGTTGCTTTATCAAGATGTACCAATTATATTATTTTATTAAGTACTATTTTAGTTTACTGTGGCAACTAGTCTAACTTCTCGGATAAATAGAAATATACAGTTGAAAACGGAGAAAACATACTAAAATCTGTACTTGTCAATTTCCTTTCCTCATGAAAACGCGACTTTCATTGAAGAAAAGAGGACATAAAAGCCCATTCTATTGTTTGATTCGCTACTTCCGTTACAGCAGACTAGTTTCCCGGAGTTCTCAGCTCATCAGTGCTACCGGGCGTCATATAGTGGTAGAATCTAAGCAATTTGTTGTTTTTTATTTATAGTCCTACACATCAAAACCCTTACTCGATACCATAAGTAAAAACAAACAAATAAATTAAAACCTTGCTTGACAATGCAGAGAAAATATATAGAAACATATTTTGCTCACTTTACAGCTAAAAAGTCTTCATTATTGTCTTACTAAGTTTATATAAAGAGTACACTATTATGGAAAACACAAGAATTTTGTAGGGCAAAACCAATGAAAATTCATAAATTTAATATGCAGATTTATCTTAGACATTCTGTGAGTGCTAGTTAGTTTATTTGTAGTTAAGCATAAAGCTACACAATGCGCTATCTGTGCTGTGCCCACCATGATAATCGAAACCCAGTTTCTGGCGTTATACCGTTGTGCCGCTGGAGGACGCGTGTGTTAGGGAAAACGTTTTTATTATATTTAAGTATACATTCGAATAAAGACATATAATTTACAATGTTGTATCATACATGATCAACTCTGGGCATATATTTAAAGTAACACAATTAGATGGACGTTAGATGGATGCTATATGTAGATTTTAAAGATATATTAAACAGATATCAGGTAGACGTTATATGTAGGTGTCAAGTTGGTGCTATATATAGATGTTCAAGACATACTAAGTAGATGTTAGTTGAATACTAAGCAGGTGTTAAGTAGGTGATTTTGATACGTAACTTATAAGGAGAAATACGACCTGTGGAAATTTGTATTTGCAAACAGCTAAAACGTCAACATTTTCTTTTCTAAAACAAATAATATTTTTTATAATATTAGGTTGAAATATACAGGAAAATTTTCAACTCAAGCCACCATACAAACTATCAGTACGGCTAACGACAAAGAAAGATTTTTAGCAAGTGAAGTTTCCTTTGTTGTACTATTTTTAATACTTGATCTTATTACTTGTTTCACATGATCTTACTCGATTACTCGGGTACACATTAACTTTACTAATGTAAAATACACTGTCAAGTCACTATACTTTAGTAACACCAATAAAAGATAACCTAAGCCATCTACGTTAAGAATCAATATTTTAATTTACAGTTTTGTGCATTTTTATTTCAATTTTGAAGGAGTGGCCGAAGACAACATCATATCCTCTATGTTTCGTTTGCATAATTGATTATCTTCACATCTATTTAAATTTAGTCAAAATGAAACAGGAATGGATTTCCAACTTAAGACAACACATAAAGGGGGAAGATCATAACAAAACTGTGTCATCCAATTTTCTATCAATGTTGGCATGAACCTCATCGAAGGTTCCAATAGCTGGTCTAACACTTCCAGATAGAGAATAATATTAAACTCATAAGTCTCATGTAGGTGAATTATTATTTAAGATTACTACTTTATTACAACCATATTATTGTGAAGAAAGTCAAGAAAATTATGATATGTGTAAAATATAACAAAACCGATTCATGAAATATCTATGTCTAATTACCACTATAGCTTTACTTGTTTCATATTTATGTGTTTGGAATGTAAACATAATAGATTTTTGGTCATATTTATATACATATAAACTTCTTTTCTACAGAAAATAATATATATATATAATGTATTCATTTCAACTTCTTTAGTAGAAAATATCACGACATTGCTTAATTTACATTTCATTGTCTCAACTTACATATCTCTGCGCCATGAATATTCAAAACCGTTTGTTAAAATGAATCATAATATTGCAAACTCGCCTTTACAAAAGATTGCAAAAATGATTAGAAAATTAATATAAGTCGCAAATGACCTGGAAAATGCGTAATAGTATTGAACCAATAAGCATAAGAACGTTTCATCAAACAACAGCCCTCTTTTACACATTCTTAATTTTCTTTACGAACATGACAACTTATTTTTTATAAATTTTGAGCGTATGATAGAGAAGATATTTTTATTTCAATTCAACTATTAAGACGTTTTGTTCAAAAACAGGAAATAATAGTTTTTAGATGTACACTTTGAATATTTACTTAAATGTATTCATTTTACTTTCATTATTAAATGATTCTAAATGTTCAAATCAAAATATGTTAGTAGAAAACAATTAAAAATACTTTTGTACTATGGTCATCTGGAAGGTTTGAATAATTATCTACCGAACATCGGATATATTAATTATGAAGATAAATAATTTGTAAAATCATTTTGAATTTGGAATTGTTACGATTTCTGGTTCACATTTAAGGAAAATCTCATATTAATAAGTTAATAATAATTTTCAAAAGAATCAAAGAAAAAAAGCTCTTAACATACATTGTCAGTTGACAAATATTTGCTGATTATGGGCTACCAGCTGCGCTGCTGACGTGGCTATGGTAACGAACGAGCTTCGTAATAGCTCTTGTGAAAACTGTCTGGCGACCGCTGCTTTCAATCAAATGTTTTACAGCACTGTAGATCCCTAAACGGTTGTTAGCATCTAGCCAAGGGAAGAGAATTGACCAAAACTTGCACTAGACGTTATGTACAGGTATTCTTAGCCTTCATTTAATGTTTTTCTTCCTTTATACGTTACACGACTATCATAACCGGAAAATGGCGACTGGAATATCAAGTACAACATTGTTCTATTTATTTACTTATCAACAAGAACATCAGGTTCATGTATATTTGCCTGCATATAAGCATTTGAATCAATTTTATGCTTTTTGTTAGCATTAACCATTTAAACTTTCGCTTAATATGCACGTGATTCATTTAACAACCTAAATGTACAGTAAGTCTTTCGTAACATGAAACTAAAATCTATCTTATTTCCTTATTTTAATTTTTCAAGGTTTCAAGTGACGAAAACCAAAAGGGTATAATATTTCAAAGTAAAGATTTATTGGAGGCTTCAAGAAATATTTTAAAAAAACTCTTCACTACAATATTTATTTCCATTCTGGAGCAGCTTTACCGTGAATGTATCAAAAAAAAAACTTGAGTTACATTGTGACCATTTACTGTTGATGTTTAAAGAGGACTTTGAGGTTGTTTACTTGTTTCGACGAACATTCTACGACATTACACAATTTTTCACGTTAGTCTCTACTGTGATGCTCAGCGTACTTTTAAAATTTCGAAATTATCAACAGTCTATTGATGACACGTGCAGTTATTGAAAAGTATTCACAAGCTGTTTTTTTTTTAAACAACGTATGAGTACATTCTCCCAGGTTTTACCACCTATCAGTGCCACAAAGATAAAAGGTCTTGGAACACACTCATATATCTGAGGTAACCTAACTTTATTTCACGCCAGGGCCTAGTTAAGTAGTTTTTTCAAATGTTAGCTTCAGACAATTTAGATATACAATATACGCAGCTAATTCACACACAGAGACATACAAGCTGACTTGAGTACATTTATCAGAACTTATATTATTTAATCTTAGGTTGTTCAGTCTAAGTCTAAAAACATCATCTCTTGCTCCAATGTTTATCTAGCCATTAGTAGTTTTACATTAAATAGTCTAGAAATATTCTTAATCACATTCTGTTCATTATTAATTCAATAAGAAAGTTCCCAATCTCATGTTATTCTTAGAACATCATCGTCTTATATGAGCTCTACTTTCTACAAACATATTCAATTTTCTTTTATAAAATTTAAATATGGAATACATCTGTGACTAGATATTGTTTTCATAAAAGTCTAAAGTAATTTGGACCCAAGGGTGTGTTTGAAAGAATTCTAGTTGAAAAACGCAGATAGATTTTATAAAATGTGTGAAACGAAACAAGGCTTAGAAGGAGAATAAATTTAGCCATATATGTTCTCGATTAACAGGCTCTGTTCCAAGTAAAGTTAGTCTGACAAGCATAATCGATTATCAGTTTCTGTTCCAAGTAAACTTAGTCTGACAAGCATAATCCATCAACAGTTTTTGTTCAAAGTAAACTTAGTCTGACAGGCATAATAAATTAACAGTTTTTGTTTCAAGTAAACTTAGTCTGACAAACATAATCGATTAACAGTAAAGTTAGTGTGACAAACTTACCCGACTAACAGTCTCTAGTAGAATTAATGCTAAAATCTTTGAAATTAAAAAAATTAAATCTGACTTATACGAAACATTTTTTTTCTTAATTAGTAACACTATTCTAAAAATTCCTCGCTTTACAATCTCTACTCAAAGCTAACTTAGTGTACGAATTATTCTCTGTACCCGAAGTAAAGTTAGGTTGACAAAGTTTTTAATTGGCAAAATTTACTCGAAGTAAGAATAGTCCGACAAACGTTCTTGAGTGACCGTCTCTAGTCAAGGGACAGTCCGACAAACTTTCTTGAGTGACCGTCTCTAGTCAAAGGACAGTCCGACAAACGTTCTTGAGTGACCGTCTCTAGTCAAAGGACAGTCCGACAAACGTTCTTGAGTGACCGTCTCTAGTCAAAGGACAGTCCGACAAACGTTCTTGAGTGACCGTCTCTAGTCAAAGGACAGATAGTTTTGCAAATATCTTCCTCTCATAATCTCTTTCTGTAGTAAAATGTATCTTACAAGTGACTTCGACTGACCGAAATAAAGACAATCAACCAGATGTTTTTAATTGTCACTCTATATTCTTTCTGTAAATAAATTCATCGTTTAGCAGTCCATACTGTAACTATAGTTAGTCGTATAAGCGTCTTCGAACGACATACTCTACTCTAAGTTAAGTTAGTCTGAAAAAGGACTCGGACAACAGTATCTCTTGAAGTTAATCTTGTCTGAGAAATGGTTCGAATTCTGTTCTCTTCTCGAAGTGGTGTGATAAACGTTCTCAATTAGCATTTATTCAAGGTAAAAATAGTCTAACAAACATTCTTAAACAGCATATCTATATTAGAAGTAAAGTTAATCTGATAAATGTCATTTTTAACTCAAAGCAGATATAGTCTTACAAATGTTTTGAAACAGTAGTCTCTGCTTCAAGTAATGTCAATCCTACAATCGTTTTCAGTTGACATTCTCTAGTCGGACAAAACGTTCTAGATTGAAATATTTACTTGAAGATAAACGTCTAGATTGCTAGTCCCTACTAAAAATAAATTTAGTCTCATAAACATCCTCGATTGGAAGTTCTACTCGAAATAATGTTTGTCTGACAAACCTTCGTGATTGAAAGATTCTAGTAGTAAAGTTATTTTATAAAATATCACGATTATGGATTAATTGTGGATTAATTTAGCGTGTGAAATGCACTCAACTAATGAGCTTTACTCGAAACTAATCGCACAAACGCCCTCATCTGTCATTCCCTAAACAAAGTAAAGTTGGTTTGGCAAACGCCCTCAGATTGACAAATATCATTGATTGGCACTTCCTGTTCGATATCAAATTAACCTGACTAACATTTTCCATTGAGAATTCTACTTCAAGCATATTTAGCCTGATAAATGTCCTCGGTTGAGAGTACGTACTCGAAGGTTATTTATTCATGGCTATGAAACGAATCCACAAACACACACAAAGAGATATGTAAATATATTTTTTGAGATTGTTTAATACCGGCAACACGAGTCGCCTCCAGTGGCACGGCGGTATGTCTGCGGACTGATAACGCTAGAAACTGGGTTTGATATCCGTGGTGAGCAGAGCACAGATAGTCCATTGTGCAGCTTTGTGCTTAACTACAAACAATCAATCAGTCACTTTCTAAAATAAATCGATTGGTTGAACAAATATTATAGTCAGCCTTTGAAGTTATTATTACCTTATGTCGAAGCAATCAAAATGAGAGTTTACGAATGATTCGAACAAGAAATGTGCATATATAAGCAGTCCTGAAAGAAAGAAGAAATGCCAGTTTGAAATTAATGATGATAGACTTTATATTCTATGACATATTAAATGGTTTATACTTTATATAATGTCATATGTTGTCTCAAGTTAAATACTGCACATTTTGTAGAAATATTGCTAAAAACTTCAGTGATTTTAAAAGAAAAGGATTTTATATTCCAAAGAATGTTTTGCACAAATCGACTACATACAATAAAACAACTCAAGATCACCAAGTATGCGTAAATGATGATTAAACGCTTATTTGTATTTATGTTGTCTATTATTTTATACTATTTTATGGATAAAAATACTTTACGTCAGGTCCTAGAATCTTCTCTACTTTATACGTGAAGATAAGCAGCTCATAACAATGTTCTCGCCCTAGACATAAAGTCTTTCCTTTGTATAAAGTAGTCCTCCGGTGGGTCAGCGATGAGCTTACAAACTTATAACACTAAAATCAAGGATTCGACTCCCCACGGTAGTCAGAGGTCAGATAGCCCATTGTTCAGCTGCACCCTACAACGAACAAACAATTTTGCTCTAGTGTCTCCTGGACAGCGATATGTTTGTGGACTTATAACGCTAGTAATCGGGTTTTGATACTCGCACCGACCAGAGCATAGATAGCCTTTTGTGTAGCTTTGTCCTTAATAACAAGAAAAAAAGCTTTAATGTATTTATTCACTTCAATATATTCGGCATTTAATATTTACGACAATCAATTATTTGAAAGGTTTTTCAAGATAAAAATCATCTTATAGGTTTTTGAACACACTCTCTAACAGGTTATTACTTTGAATATATTTCTTGCTAGTGGGAATTTGTTAAAAACTACTGTAATTTTCTGCTAATTTAAACATGCCGTCAAATTTAGGTAAAACCTGCGTATCATTGTTTTGACAGAATATAAACCTTATTATTGCAGATTTCACAAATAGAAAACAAACTAGCTTATCAGTCTACCTAATGAGAGTTTGAAGTAGGTACAGAAACTCTTGCGCCATGTTGACAGTATCAAATTACGCGTCGTACATCACCAGAGCATGTGTTCTTCCGCTTACGGGAATGATAAGATGAAGGTATTGTTTTATACAAGCCATATATAAGTAAAACAACGAGCCAAGGTACACACATATATTGTTTTTTTATGACTAAAACTTATGTTATCAGTGCAGCTGTAAATAATTGAGAAGAGGACTATAGTCTTTCACCGCCAGTGGGAGCTGAGCTCAAGTTCTGTAGCATACTATTTTAGCATATATATATATTGCTGAACAATGACTCTTGATGAGTGTTGATTAAATTAAAAAACACACGAAAAAACATATAATTTCAAACAGACAATATAATTTGTTTTAAGAGTATTGAATTGCTTATTTGGGCTTAGGTTTAATTTTCTATAATAGTTGATAATATTTTCTGTACGTACTATTACGCACATGATAATTGTTTTCATACATTAGAAAACATGGTTGATCAAATCTCAATAACTTTTGTTTCTGGCAGCTGTAAGAACCAATACTAATATAATTCTTCACGTAATGTATTCATAATTAATTATTTGTATCTGTTGTTTTTGTTATGAATAGTACAAAGTCACCGAGAGAAAGTTAAATTTCATTTGTAAAGTAAAGTTTTATTTGCCACGAACATAAACATTCTTATAAATATTTATAAAAAACATATTAATATTTTCAATCCACTCACTTTTAGATGTCCACAAATGTCTTTCTCCCAGTGTATTTCTGTAATGAGTGAAATACCTTATGAATCAGTCACTTAATGATAAACATGCTTAAAAGCAGTTACAGTTATTCTGTTTCTTGTGCTTTTCCCTCTGAAATGAAACAAGCGTGAATCATCGCCATGCCTGAAAAAAGATTCTAGTACAACCAGATTATATTAAATAGATGCATACAGTTAAACCCCGGTTAAGCTCGCCTGTTATTTTACCGTGAGCAACGGAGAACGTTATTAAAAAAGTGAATTTCTGGTAGGCAAATTAATTGATGGGTGGATGTTCCACTGATTCCAACAAATAAGGGCTTTATAATTGAATTGAGAAAATCAGAATGACTACATGGGAGGAGGTTTGTGTGATGAATAAGGTTTTCTGAAAAAATGTTAGAAAAATCAGTTTGATATTAAAACACAAAATATGCCTCTAATAGGTTAAAGTTAATTGTTGATTTGAATAAAAATCAACTTAATACTGATTACAATGCATCTTGATTTAGTTTGGTTTCTTTTTAGGAGTGAGGCAAGTTTTTACAGAGCAGAGCATATGTGAGTTGTCTGGGTTTATAATATAAGTTATATCAGTGAATTGTGGATCTCGTGAAATTAGAAATAACACACTTGATCGATATTTGGTTACATAATTGCCACAACAAGTTAAATAACGTGAAAAATTAACATTTGTTTATATGTAATTGTAACACAGTATCATAAGATGTTTCTTTATACCTTTGGCCTCTGTCTATTGTTCAAAGCAAACTAAAACTATTTTACTCAATTAGGCTTAGCTTTTTCATGTTGAATAACGACATCAACATTTATAACGTTTATTATTTGTTACGCAAAGAATGGAACGATAGAGACAAATAAAGTATAACTCTTCTTTTATGCTGAGATTATTTGTTGTGTAAACATGCTTCCAAATATTTCCACCTTGTTATTTGCTGTTGAAATAAACATTATATTTCATTCAGATTAAAAACTAAAAATATCAATAGTTTCCAAAGAATCAATAATAAAACCCTTAGAAAGCAACATGTTCTGATAGATATGAACACTGGGGAGGCAGAATGATTAAATATAAACGTTGTGACTGATATGAGCAATGATAATTCAGGATGATTGAACACAGGTATTCCGATCAGTATAAGCGCTGGGAAGGCAAAATGTTTGGAAACAGACGTTATGAAAGATATGAGCACAGGAGAATTAGAACGATTGAACACAGACGTTATGATCGATATGTGCACAGGGGAATCAGAAAGATTGAACACAAACGTTATGATCGATAAGAGCACAGGGGAAGTAGAATGATTGAACACAGACGTTATGATAGATATGTGCACAGGAGAATTAGAACGATCGAACACAGACGTTATGAAAGATATGAGCACAGGAGAATTAGAACGATTGAACACAGACGTTATGATCGATATGTGCACAGGGGAATCAGAAAGATTGAACACAAACGTTATGATCGATATGAGCACAGGGAAAGCAGAAAGATTGAACACAGACGTTCTAATCGATAAGAGCACAGGGGAAGTAGAATGATTGAACACAGACGTTCCGATCGATATGAACACTAAATTTCAAAATAATGAAACAAAACACAGTGACTGTTATAGGAAGATAGATAAAAGTTAAGACGATGGACATATATTGGTACATTATTAGTTAATGAAGTCAGAATAACATCTAATGCTTGATCAGAAGAACACACAAACCGAACTGAAGGCATTATGCTCGTCGTGATCTTAGAAAGACGAAAGATAATGACCATATTGTTAACTGTTTTCCTTTATAAATGATATTATAATAGCATTGAATAACAATATATATAAATACCACTGTATCGTTGACTATTCAGTTATTAGCATGTGATGTTGTTTCATTTTTTCTACAACACAGATAGAGAGATTTGGGTACGGCAAGATCATAGCATAGTTTTAATAAGACAGACCAAATATACCAGATAAATTAACATGCTATCGAACTTACAAGAAAATAGATTTCCTAATAAATCGTATAGTTGGATTTTTATGCTAAAGCTGACATGTAACAGGAAATCAGAAATAACCTTGCCTTCTACTTTCTGAAAGTAGTGCCTTCACGACATCTTTCTTGAATGGCATAGTTTTTCTTCGTTCACTTGTTTAGTTCATGGACTAAATCAATGGTTAACTTGCTAACATCATTCTGAACAAGACCAATAAATTGATCATTTCGTTATTTATGGTCACGCAAGAACCACCTGTTCATACATTTTCTCTCTATTGAAAGTAGTTCTGCGTTATGCCACAAACCACATGACTCACTGGAGTGGTGGAGTTGTACATTGTTAGATCATTTAGGATATCGTTATTTCATGCAGTTTACTTGAGTTAGTAAGTTATTATATAAAAAAGTAAAATACTTGTCTAGTAATTTATTATTTATTCTTACAAAGTATTTCTTTTTTTTTATTAAATCTAAACAAGTCCAGGAAATATTGTAGCGTCACAATGTATTCTGTTTTCTATTGACTTATGCTAAAATAGTAAAAATAATCAGCAAAGTGAACGTGGATAAAGGAAATACGTTTATATCAAAACGTTAAATTTACACAATGTACAAGTGAAACGATGTTTCAACTAACGTTTAGTACAGTAAAACTGAATTTATGTAATGTGATATTATACTAATCTTAGTGAAGTATTGAGTAAGATAAAATCAAATGTTCCTGTGAACTTTGCTATAATTCTTCAATAGTTCATTATATAGATAAAAACACACCTTAAATTGGTTATAAACAATTAACTTTCTGAATCTATTTTCTTAACACTTCGCCGAAAATAAAATAAATTGAAATATTTTTCAACAGATGCTTCGGATATATTATATTTTTACAATATTTACAATTTTAAGGAGCAAAATTTGGTCATTTAACTCTAATATATCGTTATGTTTCCTCCACTGTTTTTTTTTAATTTTATCAGCGTTACAATTATTATGCTGTTTTCCGTATAACAGGTTACCTTAGAATATATATATAGATTAATTTCTTATTTATCAACTAATTTTATAATATATAACCATAACTGTGTAATAATTATCTTCGCATATCAAATATTAAAATCTGCAAAATTAACTTAAAATGAAATTAAATGTTGCCTTGAGCTTGGGGAATGATAACTACTTCTATACACATGTACAGAAAATGGATAACAATTTAGAAATAATAAATGGTAACTAGATGGTAACTAGTAAGTATTAAATAATTCGAGTTATACATGGGTAGAATCTCTAAGAAGAACATTTCTTGAGGATCTTCTGTTTATTAGCCATATACTTTCTACCCTGGTATTAACGCATTCAGTTTTAATGGAGGTTATATCTATACTATTACGACAAAGGGAAAACTCTGGGTGCTGTCTTGTCTTTTATCTCTTGTCAAAATGAATATTAGTAATCTATTTTCATGAAACCAGAACAATGTTCTACTATAATGTATTGATAAAAGATCATAGATGCAATATTTTGAAAATGTGATTTTTCAAACAGATACGTTGCTAATTTTGTGTTTTAACACCTGCCACACGAGCCAGCCCGGCATCTGATGTATCATAGATCCAAAGCAATGAGTCATTTCGAAAAGGTTTGGGTAGTTTCGATTGAACAAAAGGCAGGCGTTTGACAGTATTTTCGAGGTCTAGGTCGCTGGACCAGACCTGTGACCATGAGAGCCAACATAGAAAAATTAACTTGTAAATGTAAAATAAAACGTTTTAGCAATGAAACATGCTTGAAATGTTCTAGACGTGGTTGTGAATGTTTAAGTTTAAGTTAAACCGAGGACCCAGGTCGGATGACGGAAGAAATTATTCGAAGATATCCCAATCGATTTGACATACCAGCTAAATCGAAGATTCGTCAATTAATTACTGCACTCACAACGAAAAATAAAACAATGGGAACAACAGTATCGTTATCTCCAAAAAAAGGGGAGATTGGAATCATATATAAGAAATAATTAGTTTCAATATTTTTGTGAAACTAGCGGTACCGTTAAGTCCGAAGGTCCAGTTTTAAAATTGAAGTAGATGCACGATGCATTACAAGATGATGTCCCTAACGATTTTCAAATTAAAAATGTCATTTCTGCAATGAAGAGTAAATATAAGAAGGATGTCCTATATGTTATCACCGTAATATAATCCACATAGTTTTCATTATGTCATATTTTCATTAATATTTAATTAATTTTTGTTTTTGTTTTAGAAGTTGTGCCGTGCTTCATTCATCGAGATCTGTCGAAATAACCCTAAATCACCGGTTTCCGGAAAGACCCCTTTGTTGACCATCCTAGGCTCCCTATTAAAAGATGCTGAGCTGGCTCGTGTGGTTGTGCCACTGGGGGGAGCTTTTAGAAAGTGTGTTTTGTATTTTATGAACAATTATTCAAGCTTATCTAGCTAAACTCATAAATAAACAAACAACAAACACCACTGCAACAACTATTGAGTAATGCTAACCCTAATCTGTACTAATGCCTTTCAAATATTGCACTGAAGCCAATATGACGGTAGTTGAATTATTACTGGGTTATAGCTTTTAAAATCCTAATAATTATGAATTAATTACACAGGCCTGCGAATTTAAACTTCATAAAAAATTGTTTTGGTTTTAATAACGGATCTTCCATAATTCAGCTACGTAAATTTCGAAAATAATATTCATTTTGTTCTATCACGTAAGGATTTTTTACAAATCGGGAAGAAAAAACCTCTTACTTTGAACAAATTATTATTTGGTTTACGACAATGATCATTTTTATTATTATGTTTGTTAACAAAAAATACAAACAAACTGAAGAACATTGATGTCAAACGAATATCCATCCTCATTCGCCCTGATTTTTTTTCTGTGTGTGTGAAATTTACGTCTTTTAGTCTCAAAACTACGTGCTCTGGTCTTTTTTTAAGTATTTCTGAAATAGTATTAAAAATACTAAACATATGTTTCTCTTTTTCTCAGAGGAGATTTAAACCAAAATTTAGTTTAACCCTCAACTTGTCGATTTATTTATATAACGCTTATTACCAATGGCGTCTACATATTGAGTAATATATAATTTTACACCTTGTAGCACTCAATGTTTAGATTTAGCCAACAGATGAGGTTAAAATACTCACTTTATATAATAATACACAGAAAACTACTGCTTGTGAGATTAAGAGCAATATTGATTTTTTGTTAACTCGTATGTTTCTAAGAGCCTTGTAAAACAGCCATACACCCACAAACAAGTTGGCTTATAAATAGTTTAGCCAAATATGTCATAACAAGATAATGGTGTTCATTTAGAATACATGGATAATTGTAGGCTTAAGATGGTAATGTTTTAACTAAATGCTTTTAAAATATCCGAAGTTTCATTGTATATGTTATAAAACACAGCAAACAAAGTAAGGATCAGAATCCTGTCAAATTTCCATTTTCACTTTTTATGAAACATTATAACTTCATAGAACAGTGTTCTTTTCTTACTATTTGTGTAACCAATTAGTAAATAATCAAAATTTATGACTTACCTGTCTCGTTACTTAACAGGTTAATGTCCGAAGCTATTGGAATATGGCTAAAAATAATTTGCGTAAAAAAGTTAAAGTTTAAACTTATTATGTACAAACACAAGTTTGAGTGTTTTGTTGGTCTGTAAAATAAGATACGATCTTGAAGAAAAATCTCAGAAATGCTACAATTTGTTCAATGCTCCTAAAACCAAAGTAATTATTAACATTTCGATCATAGCTTGGTTTTATAATACGTTTTACTTGGTATAGCTAAAAGTATAAATGATAAATACAATTTTCTCATACAACAGCTGGAATAATAACTAAAAATGAACAAAATAGGATATCTGATGTGGTAAAAATTTGTAATATTGATATATAATATACATTTCATCCATATATATTGTTTTAACCGTTTAAATGTTTATACAAGAATTAAGGGCTTGCATAACTTATATTGACCTAAATTCAGAAAATAAAATGTTAATGGCTCATTTAATTCAGAAACTTGTTTTCTCAAACACAGCCAGTTTGTCTGATTCAGTTTGTAGCTAATCTATTGGTTTAATCTCAAACACAGCCAGTGTGTCTGATTCAGTTTGTAGCTAATCTATTAGTTTAATCTCAAACACAGCCAGTTTGTCTGATTCAGTTTGTAGCTAATCTATTGGTTTAATCTCAAACACAGCCAGTTTGTAGCTAATCTATTGGTTTAATCTCAAACACAGCCAGTTTGTCTGATTCAGTTTGTAGCTAATCTATTGGTTTAAAGACCGAATCTTTTTTAAACGTGGTCAAAGTATGGTAAATAAATTATATCACAATCAGTATTAAATAAAAAAACAATAGTTAAACAATCGTCATGTAGTGTTTATTTTGTGGAAATTAAGACGGAATTACATTGTGCAATACGAGAGATGGACTTTAATTTCTTGATAATTATTTGGATAGAATTTCTTGTCAGATCCATCGTATATTAAAAATAAGAAATTTTAATAAATCGTGAATCTTTCTTTTTAAGAAATCTCAAAACGGAACTCAACGTAACTTGAATATTGGGTACTATATTAGACGATTTTTACTCTTATACTCTTGAATCTGCCAGTCGTTAGTGTTGTCAAAATGAAAATTAGAACGGCGAAATAATACAATAAAACATATCTTGATATGATAAGAATATCTATGCCCGAAAATATAAAGTACAATCCGACTCGTTTAAGAAAATTTAGAATAATAGCTCACAATATGAATTAAAACAACCAAGTGACATCACTGAAGTATAATCTTCTAATTTAATAGGACTACCTGCATAATCTAATTGGACTATTGGTTGTTTGCAATTAAGCACAAAGCTACACAATGGGCTATCTTTGCTCTGTCCACCACCAGGTTTCTAGTGCTGTAAGTCCGCAGACATACCGTTGTGCCACTGGTGGGCTCCTGTACTGTAAGTCCGAGGGTTCATGGTTTGTGTTCCGTTGGCCTCAAAAATGCACCCCTCAATTTTAGTTGCGCTTATATGGGTCGGGCAAGTAACATTTATTCAGCCAGACTATAATAGACCAAGAGGTTACGGTGGGTCAAGTTGAGTAGCTGCTTTCTCTAACCTATCAGTTAAAATTAAGGATGCAAAAATTTTAAAACAAGAAACAAGCTAATGCAATAATAAAAATAATAGGTAATCATTTATTCGCATTTATTCATTTATGATTCGCAATCTAGTAGCTAAAATATATACAGTTTGGTTTAATATTCGTTAATGTAGAAAACTAGTTTACACCCTAAATGATTTACTGTATACATATGTATATATATTTTAATAAACTTGTCATGGTGACTATGTCTGTTATTTCGTGCGTGTGTTAAAAATTGTTGGAATATTTCTTAGAAGTAGACATACGTTCATTTTGATGTTTACCACCTGAAATTTGAAAATATTTATAACTATTTTAAACAGCATAACCTAAAAACGAATTATACTTGGCAATTGAAAACCCTTCTGGATCTTAAATGTTATTCATCTTGGTTATGTATATCTTTTTATGCTTATGATTTAGCTTTAAATGACTTTCACCTAAATAATTGAAGTCTCTTAATTGGATACTAAATGTCTCTTTTCTCTCTTCTAAATGTCTCGAACCTGGTTGTACTTTTTTCTTGAAAAAACATTACATGTCTCTCTAAAGTAGATTTAGTCATTTCAGCTATGAGTAATATCTTTCCAGTTGTCAAGAGGTCCAACTTAAAGCTTTGTATTTTATACATACATTGATGTCTATGTGTATGCCCATATAAAGGTTAATAGATAACAGTCTACTAAAGCTCAAAGTTTACTAAAGCATATATATATTAGTAATTATTTGGGTCAAACCTATATTGATAGAGTACGGTCCGCTAAAATCTAAAAGAGAAAGTTGGATGAATTTATATTTAAAATTATTCATATAAATTATAATTATGAGAGAGCATATGTTTCAAGAAAGATTTTTCTCTTCAGTGTATTCTCTGAAGTTTCGATTTGTTTTATAAATTTTACTGAATTATTTAATACTGTTACTATTTCTTTTATGTCTTGTTAATCTATTCATATTTGCAGTTTCACACTGAAAGAAACAAGGGAAAACATGCACGAATAACAAGATTAGTTGTTTGTTTTTAGCGGTAAGCTAAGCAATGGATTATCCGCGCTCTATCCACTGTCCCGGGAATCAAACTCCAAAGTTTAGCGTAAAATGTCCGCAAATTTACGATGACCTATCGGAATACAGATTAAGATTGTTCTAAGTAAGACGCCACGGCTAGTCTTAAAACATTTATTAAACAACCTCGTGTAAAATTTCTCTATTTATTGCTGTAATGAATATCATGCTTATTACTTCTGCAAAAGTGTAAATGTTGGCGTTATAGCTACCTTTATTATAACATGTTTACTTTCTATAGGTAATTCAAAAACTACTGATACACAAAACAAGAAGAAAAAAAAGATTTAGTAAGAAGAACATTAACAACTTACCCCTACACTTTGCGCCTGCCATCTTGGATAAAAGATGTATCACACATGTTCGGTGTCTTGCGCAAGAATATAATTAGTCCAACTCTACGACGATATGTCCAGAAGTATTTTGTAGGTCAAACCACCGAAGACAACAAGGCGTTAATTACAGATATATATATCTATATATATTAATATTATATATACTGTTGTGGATATAACTTTTCGGACAGTACCCTTCTTCAGGTATCACTAAGTGAACAGTAAATCCGTAGACTGTATATCTGCAGTTGACTCCTTGGTGGACTAACCTACAACACACTTCTTTTTATCTCTTTCAACAACCACTACGTGTAATTTCCTACACTCACGATATATCCAGTCCTAGCAGTCTATATGTTTACTAACCTTAAGAGGATTTATTTTATTCATACAGCTTATAAGAATTAGTTATTTCCATGAATGTCATGAACATTATTAACGATGTTTGTATTATTCATTTTATTTTCTCTTAGCTTAATGCGATGGAACATAAATTAATTTTTATATGGTTCATTATTTTAGACCGATTTTGACATCGCTTTGTTCCAATCATACCATACTTGCACTGCGCTTTCCCTTCATCTTTTTGAAGGTTGTACTTATTCCTACCAGGTATTGATTCATGCCACTATAAATAATAAATTGAGGGTTATTACTATTATTTACAACACATAAATTTAATTTTTTTCCTCGCAACTCTCTCATGGTTAATTCATTCCAACTCACATTTCTCTGATATTTCCTCCTTTTCTCCTGCTACATTCCTGTATTATGTATCAATTTTTTTTTCAAAACCCAAGCCGAACAAGTATTTGTTTTTCTGATCTTGTACAACTGTTTTTATTATAGCATTTCATAATAATACGAGATCTTTTTGTCTCCATACCGCTGAAAAAGAAAGACAGCCACTCCCTCTAATAATTCAGTAACAATTTAGGGAACTGTAAACCCTTATTCCCTTAGGAATTGACCAAAAGCACCTTTATATACCCCAACCGATGTTCCTACCACTTAACTTCTTAACATACATTAGACTAAACTTTGATTTTATAAGTTGAAGCTCACAGCCGAGATTACAAGAAATCGATGTGGGAAACAAGTATTATTTTATAGATTGTGTAGGCAAAGTATTCATGATGAGTAAAATAGAATAGACGGCAAACGCCTGTTGTAAAAACCACAAGTGTAGAGGACGACGTTTCGAAAGTATTCCGTCTTTCGAAACGTCGTCCTCAAAACCTGTATTTCTTACAACAGACAGTTGTTGTCTATTCCAAGTTAGTCATCAGGAAACAAATAATTTAATTTTAGATTACTAATTAAAATAATAGTTGCAAAACTCACCCATCAAATAAAGACGTAACTTGATTTTATGTTTCAGTAGTGTAATCACTTTCTACCTTCGTTCTACTCTATGCAATTAGGCATTGCCTGCTGTATGTAAAGTTTTCAGAATCAAATGTCAAATATCTCCTGTGCTGAGACGGCACTTAGAAACCAGTGGTAAATTCTGGCCTTATTTAAATAAGTACCGTTAGGTTAACCTCCCATTTAACAGCTGGTACCCATCATACGGCTGGGTAGACTGAAAGCCATTGAGTCACACGTGTAAAGTTTCACTTGTTGCTAAATCATTCTGAGTTTTCATTTCCTCTTATTTGTACCTAATCTAGGTGCCAAGGTAATATTGAACAGCCGTGAATACTCATAGTGCCAGTGAAGGTTAAATATCAGATAACACTTGGCTGTATAAGAAAATAGTTTTGATCAAAATTTAGTTTAATTTTATAGTAATATATATATTTTTTTTCAGGAGTTATTCTTAAAAACAACAACTAAAGAGCTGTAGTAGTGATGTTAAAATGAATTTATCAATACTTCCTGAAGTATGTCCCTAGTATTTCTGACATACTCTTAATATATTAAGGTTTGTTACAAATTAACATCTGATGCACAGCTACATTTATTTTAAGGGTATCTTCAAAAATATTTTCTCTGTCTAAATTTTAAATTTAAGTTATAGTAAGACGACAAAGTAATTTAAATTATGATGCATATACAAAACAAAAATACATTAAAAATATTTTATATTTAATATACAGCATTTACATCTGTATTGTTCATGCTTATGATATAATTTAAATCTTCATTTTATGTGTACAGATATATTTCAACAACAACTATGTTATATGTTATATTTAGCATAAGAAAAAAATGGCTATAACTTGTAATATGGTTTAAGTACCATACAAAATATTTTCCTATCCCTCTTACATTGCTAAGTAAATGTTATCATTTCTAGAGCATCTAAAATTTTATATCAAACCATAGATATGGTTACTGAAATACACGCATTAAATAAATCAATTAAATCATTTCCTACCTTTAGCCAGTGACCTAATTTGTTGCAACTAAGATACAACACCCAAAGCTAATTATCTGACGACAAAGTAATGCCATGAAATATTTCAGCCATTTTCTCTAATATTTTCATTGTTATTAAATATTTATGCAGGAAAAACAAAACAAAAAACGAACACCTGTTAATATTGCAGAAATCAGTCACATTAGCAGAAAAGTAAAACGTCTGCATCTAACTTATTAGGAAACATAGTTATGATATGCTTGCCAATTACAAAAGTAAGGCTTTATAAGCCCAGAGAGTTAAAGTAACTTTACTTGCTGAAAACAGGGCTTCAACAGATCCAACGGTGGCCCCTCCTTCACACTTATAGGCCTAAAGGGAAAGCCCACTTGTTCGCGGGTAAGGAAAGGCAGAGATTGGCCGAGACTGCATTTCTTGGTTCACTCAATCGATTGGGCCTTTTGAGCTATAGCAGGGTTGATAAACAGAGTGATACCTTCGTGCATATCTTCTTTTGCCGTAGTCTCTGATATAATATTATAAATAAGTAGCCTTACATTGTAACTATGTCTTGAGAAGGTTGCCTGCAGCTATTATACAGAGGAAGCATGATTTGTGCTGTTGTTGATAAGCCGGAAATTCAGTCTCTTTAGTGTATCCTACTGTTGAATGTTCTTTACAGAGGATGTTTGTTGAAATCTTAAGCATAAATGGAAGCGATTTTCTTCCATTCCCTTGACTCTCTCGAACCTCTTGTTGAGAAAAAAAATCAATACTGTCGATAAAACCATGCTAACGAGTACACAGTATTCCTTAACTTCCGTGGTTATGATGATATGTTTTTTCCAATATATATTTAAAGGTGATCTGTAAAAATATTATATCGTTACACCTAAATATGTTTTAGATATTCGATGAACAAATTTGTTTGCGATGCAAAAGTTGCCGTAAAAAGTAATACAGTAATAAACTTTCTAATGACTATTTCTGGAAAATACATATCATATAAGTGACTACACATTCACTCATAATTTGTCAAATTTGCAAATATATGCCGTCGTTTCAAAGTAAACTAAGAAACTATTAATCATTAGTTTTATTTACGTTTTAATAATAAAGCCTTTAAAAGTATTAATAAGAAAAAAATGATTTTAGCAAATGACAAATCCTTGTAGCATTTTTGATGTGTGCGCAAGTTATTTTTTCCTTAATAGACACACATATATATATACATACATACGTACATCACATTTTATTACGTATTTAATTATTGCTGGAAGAAAAAAGATAGTTCTTGTTTTGCGTGAAAATATTCGAAACAAGTAATGCACAAATTGTAGTAATTTAGCTGAGTTTTTTTTTTTTTAATTTCGCGCAAAGCTACACGAGGGCTATCTGCGCTAGCCGTCGCTAATTTAGCAGTGTAAGACTAGAGAGAGGGCAGCTAGTCATCACCACCCACCGCCAACTCTTGGGCTACTCTTTTACCAACGAATAGTGGGATTGACCGTCACTTATAACGCCCCCACGGCTGAAAGGGCGAGCATGTTTGGTGTGAGAGGGAATTTAGCTGAGAACAAATATATTTTCTTTGGATTAGAAATACCAAATATTAGACATAAGAAAGAAAATAAATTATTTTAAACATTAAAGTTAAATGTTACGGATTAAGAAGTTGTACAGACTTTAGTAGCTTTAAGAAAACAATACACAACAACAAAATTTAAACGACATAACTTACAAACAGATATAAACTAGGTGAATTTTACTCAGAAAAAATAAAGCTTTAAATTCTGTCATAAATAGATCTAATACCCGTCATGAAAATCAAATAAACTGCCTATTTTGTTAATAGGCATATATATAATTTAAATGGATTGTCCATTACACATATTTTTGATCACCGACTAAAAAGTATGAGAGCGTTTAAAATCTTTTAAGTTAACTGTGGCTAACATGGATTTTAATTCAATTTTGAAATATGTACAAAAATAATGAATAATACTAACAGGACACGTGGTACCCAAGATTAATTCATATTAGGGGTTTCACCTCTTCAACGTGCTAATGAATCACGTGAAACTGTTCTAAGAACCCAAGAAAAAATATAAGATACTGCCACTATTGTTTATAAGTTGAAATAGAAGCCAACAGTGGGTGAAGTGTATCTTAGCGATTCTTGTAAGAAATTATCTTAAGGCTTTGCTTCCAAGATTCATCTCTTTTCTTAGATTAAAAAAACAACAGAAATCTAGAAATCGATTGATCGGTCTTCTATCTGTTTGCCTTTCTAATTACATAGAGTGGGTTGTTTTTTAAAGTTATTCAACATTTTTCAATTGTAGCTACATAAATTTAAAAGTAGCTGTTTCTGAGAGAGGTAGCCACATTTGTCTCGAAAACATATTCTAGCATGAAATGTAACAGAAATTATTTATTTTTGTTTTCTAAAGGGCTCTAAATCTATATTAAAGAACATTATTCGTAAACTTTCGATAACATCAGGTTTAAAAATAAATATTACACTGCTTAAAGAAGCAAACTTGTTGCACTTCCATTTGACCAAATACTCTATTCTAGTATTCTTGCAACATAGTATAATTCAAAGCCTAATCATGTGAAAACCGAAATTTTTACTATAATGTTACAAAATAGGTAATTAAGCAGGCGAAGTTACCTTTGAAAGATACTAGTTTAAATATATTGTTAATACTGGTTATATGACTCAATGTTTAAAAATCATACACATATAATCAAGTTTTAGGTATGAACATCTTTCAATTAGGGCTAGAAATAAAAAAAATATAATGTTTTAAAATCACAGAGTTCGTTATTTCTTGCGCAATGCTACACAAATGAGCTAGTTTGACTCTGTATAATTTGGGGAATCGAACCTCAACTTTTTGTAAGT
Source organism: Limulus polyphemus (assembly GCF_000517525.1). Classification (NCBI taxonomy): domain Eukaryota; kingdom Metazoa; phylum Arthropoda; class Merostomata; order Xiphosura; family Limulidae; genus Limulus; species Limulus polyphemus. Next base: position 1,279,112 of record NW_013665671.1, on the reverse strand, counting down.
TTGTAATTAGCGATGACTCACTGTATTTAAGAACTCGCTAGTTTTGACAAAAATAGCGAAATGCTATTTTTCTTCTCCAGTCTACATATAGTAAAATGTTTTAGTTTTTATTAGCGTTACTGAAATTTAATCTATTTTCTCGCTGTTTTACTCTACCGGATGAATGTTTTAGTTTTTATTAGCGTTACTGAAATTTAATCTATTTTCTCACTGTTTTACTCTACCGGATGACTACCTCCTCTTAGTTCTATCACAAAGGTACATACCGCATGACATACATCATACTCATGGTAACGCTCCAAACATTTTTCTCTAAAAATGCCTTACAAAAACAAAGAAATTCTTTTTACAGAGGCCTAAGAAAGATTTTAACCTCATTATTAGCCATTGTTGGCGTAAAGAAAACGAATGTGTGTATTAGGCTGCAGCATTTCAAAGGCAGAGTAGCGTATCCTATCATCAGAAAAACAAAATTTAATAATGGTGATATTCATTTCCAGACACGAAATGTATGTACGAAAAGTAGTAGTGAATAATTTTGACAATTTCGTGATCATGGGTCATTAATTACATTTTATAGTTTGATAATTGCTTCTAGAGCCAGGTATTAGTCTATAAACCAAACTTCATAATTGGTGAAAATGTCGAGGATTTTTCATAGTATTTGAGCTTTTCGTCGACGAAAACTTTAATAAATTTCATAAGATATCCCGAATCAAAACTAAAACAGGTGTTTATCTATATCCCAATTAATTCATGCTAAATCATCTATACGTATTATTTATGGCTATAGGTTCGGCTTCTCCTTATTGAATAGTGTTTTACTAAAGGGTTAAGTAGACGAAATAAGTAACATGTTGTATACAAATAACCATAAGTTGAACGGCACAACATTTCCTCTCAAAATATCAAAAAGATAAACATATTCATCATATATCAGTTAGGTTGCAGATAGATTACCTGCATTAAGTGAAAATTGACAACATCTCCATTATTTTGCTCCAACATTGACAACTGAGGTGCTGTTTCATAATATCAGATACAATCATACAGAAAAACCAATATGTGGTTCTACTTGAACGTCCATTATTCGTCGACAATGGTTGGCTCTTAGGACTAGAGCATCTGATATTTTGTTTGTCCACAAGGAGATTAAAAAGCCAATCAGAATTTTTTATACCGAACTTGAGATTTTGGTAAATTTGTAGAAGTGTGTTTTTCATTATATTATAATGATTCCTGGAATGCAGAGTACGTCAGGGGTACACATTATCGATTCGATTAAGTATTATCCTCTTGGAATGCAGTGTAATCATTCATATCTTGGATTTGGATATAACATTTGACAACATAATGTTAAGAAAGTGTATAGCTATCTTTTCCAGTTTCTTCCAGTTGTGTGTACTTTATAAAGGTGGATGGTGTTTCTATAAGTGGATAGGACTGAATGCAGATTTTTATTTGTCTGAACTTATGTATATATATTTCCCATTTATATACTACACGTGTTTGTATAGGAGGATAATGTTATTAACGTGTTTTACGAACTGCTGAAAAGGTATTACCAACACTAATATTTTCATAAATATTGAACGAGACAGTCAATTATGTTTTTATGATTTAGTATACGTTTAACGTACTGATTACAGTTTTTCATTTCCATATCTAATCATACTTTTGCATTTCCTGACATTCTATATGTGAAACACTTTGATTTCTATAATTAATATATTACATCTATTTATCCTGAAAAGGACGCTTATTTAAATTTCATGTTTAGCTTTATAAGTTGATCACTAAAGCCTAAAGAATTATTATTGTAGAAATTCTTGAAGAACATTAAGTGAACTACTGCATATAGGTGTTCTTTCTGCTTCTATCTGAGGTAATTAACACTGAACACAAATGATAGAAAGGTCAACATACATAATCACCAAATTGTGTGGATTATTTACTCCTATTGGACATTTAGTCTCTTATTATGTCGAAGAGAGAGGTCTGATTAAATTCCAAGTTCAATATGGCAGAAAAATTATATGAAAACAAAAGTTGAACAAGTCAGTTATAATACATTGTACATGTTGCTATTTATGATTATACATTCATTGCTAAAATATAAATCTTGTACTTAATATTGGAAATAAATTCTTCAAACTCTGCATAACCATATCTTTTTAAATAAATTTAAAAACAGTACATTATAAATTTAATGTTCACTATGTTTCAACCTAACTAGAGATGGTCAACTTTTGTATATCACTGAACTTAAAAGTCAGGAAACATAGCTTACTGGTTCTTTTACTTTACACAGTGATAGAAAACACTAAATGTGTGTTAACGATACTCCTTTTCTCAATATTTGATAAAACAAGTACATTTCAATTAACGTACAACTCATGTATAATTTCTATTTAATCAGACTTCGTAATATGATTGATTATTCACGTTTCTAACAAATGTGTATATCAATCTAATACAAGACTCTGTATAGATATACTATCATCAATATATGTAAGTAAAATCAAAAATTCTGAATAAGACTGATGTCACACTTATTGAAACATTTATTAACAAAACCTCAATATACACTACTATTTATGTAAACATCTTAGTTTGCAAAATACTTGATTAGCTTTCACACAATGTATGTAATATTTTCGTTTATAAATAATACTGTATAATTCTTATATTTCAACTTACAAGAAAAAAGTTTTATATACTCTAGTCAGAAATATAAATTATGTCTGACATTAGTCAAAAGTCAGATTGTGTCAGTCGGAAAATATAATTTATTATAATTTTAATAATGAATCGATCATAGTAAAATTATCTTCCAGCTGCAGAAAATGAAGATATGGCTGAATAAATCTAGATTAAAAACGTTTCACCTACACCTTACGTTTTGTTGTATTATTTCGAATATAAGAACTGCTTTGATACCTGGACTCTATCAAATTCACAGATGTATAAGATCACTACAATGGAAATGAGATGTCTGAGACGAGCAGATATCCGAGAAAGACTGGGAGAAAGACCAGTCCTAGAACATCTCACTAAGATGCCTTGGAATAAATTGCCACAACGAGCGACAATACAACAACACAACATATACAAGACAGGGGAAAACCAAGAAGGAGGTGGAGTGAAGACATCATATATAACATTAAAGACCACGGAATCATTCTTAGAGAAGCTCTGGATAGAGTACATTAAAAGTCCCTACATTTTCCCTCTACACAACACGGTTTAATTTGTATTTTTGCTGAAAACATTTGATGATTAGCTATTCTGTATTTATCTATCTAAAGCGAAATACTTCTTGAGTTTTGTATGCTGCTTTTAAGTTATTTTTCTGACCACCGCTTAAATAAATGTTTGTTGCAATATAACTCACTTATTATATGTTAAAATTTTCTGTAATATTTTTCGACCTCATTTTTTATTATCTCTCCTTCTTTAAGTAGCACATCTAATAATTCAACGATATGTATGCTTTCTACTTTTGTTTCCTGCCATTTTTTACCTTTGTTTATTAACTTATTAGTTGTTTATCTAATTCATTGATCAATCTTTCAACAATTATTTTTGTAAGTACATCTTAATACTTTTCATTTTGTGATACATACATTGATATGATTTATTGTCTCTTCATTTAAATTTTTAAGTTCTTCGAACATTTGTTTATCTTTTTTCGAATAATTCTCTTCTTCCTGGACATCTATTTATTTTTTCTTCTAATTTTATAAGTTTTATTCATTTGCCATTCCTGCCTTTTCGATCATTTCTTCAATTTAGTCGGATTTATTAATTAATTTCGATAGTAATATAAGCTCTTGTTGCTCCAAAAATTAAACATCTAATCCCTCATTTAAATCAAACAGATAATGTGTTTTCGGTTCTTCGATAACTAGCTTGGTTTCTTTGATAGTCAATTTAAGTTCTCTGATAAAGAGAATTGTATCTTCTATATCTCTTCTCGTTTCTTGAATTTCTGTTTCTTGAAACTCTGTTATTGACAGTTCGTAATTTATTGGCGTACTTTTCTTGATAGTCGTTTTAATGTTTTTATTTATTATTTATCATTTTCATGATAATTTATTTGTAGTTAAAATTATCTAACTTATAGTTAAAGGTACCCAACGTATAGTTAAATAAATAATAAATACTAAAAAATAAACAGAACCAGAAGAATTTGAGGATATTCATCAAAATCCTGTACCACCTATACATCTAATTAGACTTGAAATTGTTGGCCCCTCCTGTTGTGGAAAAACAAATTTGATGTTAAATCCAATCTATGATAATTTATACTTATGTGCAAAAGACAACTGAGTTATCTAAAATTACAAGAGGAGCTTACAATCTGTGATCATATAGATTAATATATCTTACAATTTATCAACGATCGAAATAAGAAAAAAGAAATTATAAAAAATTATATAAATAAGTAAACATTATCCTCTAATAACTTAGAAGATTTGATAGATGTTAATAACAATATTGTTGTTTTTTATTATTGTATAACTGAAAATAAACAAGATAAAATAATTGACTTTTTTATTAGAGGAAAAATAAAAATACATTAACAATTTATTTATCACAGTCTTATTATTCAACTACAATTGACGTCAGATTTGTTTGTTTGTTTGCAATTAAGCACAAAACTACACAATCTGTGCTCTGCCCACCACGGGTATCGAAACCGGGTTTCTAGCGTTGTGAGTTTGCAGACATACCGCTGTTCCACTGGAGGGCATTGTCATCAGAAAGAACTGTAATTATTTCAGCTTTTTTAACTTTAAGATGGAGAAATGAAACAAATCATTAGAAAAACTAGTGGATCTAAGAGTATTCATGAATGTAAACAAATATATAAACAAACTATTAAAATATTATATAATATTTTATTAATGGATTTTAAATATCCTTAAAGGAAGTATAGAAGAAATTTTAAACCATTATAAATAAATGCAGGAATACTTGAAGAAGAAATTACTTGTATATTGGAGAAGTTATTAATTCTATTCTGATAATAATATAGTTAGGATTAGTTTTAAATTCGTATTCAGTGCTTCCAGCTAAGCAGCGTTTGCTGTTGTTCCTTTAACAGCATTAAGTTTAGTAGCTGATATCATTGAAGTAATTGATAAGTATATAAACCTAACTGTCAAGAAAGAAGAAGATAGAAGGTCTTATAACTTTTACAAAGAGGAGATTCTAAGTTGATTTAAATGTAAAAATATTACTGAATAAAAAAGACTAACTTAAAGGAGAAAGATTTCATACAAACATTAAAATATTTTTGAAGAGAGAAGTACATTGAATAAGCAAAGGTAAATGGATAAAAAATGAGAGTAGATGATCTGGTTGAATTGATGCAATAAAAATATAATTTCCCTGAAATGCATTTACTCGGATTTCAAAACTGCAGGCCAAGCTTCAAAAACGTTTAGCTAGAGGTGATCTTGATATGAACAGAGTGGATAAAGTATGTCAGAAACTTAATATTACTTATGGTAAATCAAAAGCTACAGCTAATAGACATATAACTGATCAAGAATTGATTTAGTATATGGATGCTATTAAAGATTCAACTTTACATGAAAGAGTTGCTAGAGGAATTATAAAACCAATTATTAAATCTAAGAAAACATTCGGTCTTGATATTTCATTTGTTATGTACTGTTTAAAGTATAAAATAAAAAGTAAAACAGATATGAAAAAAAAAACACAAAAACAAAAGATCTATTTTGAAAGGAATATATGTAAAGTTTGTAGCGCAAAAAAATCTCAATTTTTAAAACAGTTTTTAAAGAAACTTATGATCCAGAAAACGGATTAAGTGCATACAAGTATTACAAAGGAAATAAATCAGTTACCTCAAAAAGAAATAACAGAATTTCTACATAAGCAAGACGAATATACAAAACATAAAGCAATTACATATAAATTTAAGATAAGAAGAGTTTTACTAACACAAACTGGTGATCAATAGCAAGCAGACTTAGTTGATATGAGGCAACTTTAATCTTATAAAATACCAGCTATATTTTAACAGTTATAGATATGTTTAGTAAATATGCTTGGGCTATTCTAATGAAAATTAAAAAGAAACATTCAAAGTCATTTTTAAGGAGAAGAAACCAAAATAAATTCAAATTAATAAAGGAATTCATTAATAATCAAACTCAAAATTATTTAATGAAAAAATATTTACTTAAAGTTCAGGTTGTTGAAAGATTCAATAGAACATTGAAAACTGAAATGTGGAAACATTTTACTGCTTATAATACAAGTAGATGATTGATGTTTTGGATAATTATAATAATTCATATCATAGATCAATTAAGATGACTGCTTGTTTGTTTGTTTGTAATTAAACACAAAGCTACACAATGGGATATCTGTGCTCTACCCACCACGGGTATCAAAACACGGATTCTAGCGTTTTAAGTACACAGACATACCGCTGTGCCACTAGGGCTAAGGTGACTACAGTTGAAGCAAGTAAAAAAATAAAACGAATGTAAGATATACAATAATCTATATAATGTAAAAACAGTTCATTTTACTAGATATGAAATTGGTGATAGAGTTAGAATTTCAAAATATGAAGGAACATTCAAGAAAGGATACCTCCCAAACAGATCCTATAAGTTATAAAATTAATGGTCTAAATTATGAAAAAAACTGAAGAAAGCTTTTATGAACCAGAATAAGTTAAATACAATAAGAAAGATGAAGTTTATAAGATTTAAAAATAAGAAAAAAGAGAGATAAAGTATTTATAAAATGATTAAGATATAGAGATAATTTAATTCTTGGGTTAATATTGCAAAAAAAAATCTGATAGGGTTTAGTTTTACTTCTAATATTTCCATTATTAATTCGTCTTTTTGAAATCATATTTGAAATGGTTTCCCTGATAATTTATGGGTGGTTCTTCTTTCATTCAGTTGTATAGATTTATGCTACTAGGTTTACTAGGGAATTCTCAAAATGATTACAGTCTCTGGATAATCTTCTAATTCTTCAGTTCTGATAGCATAATAAATTATGTGATTCTTTTAATTAAAACAAACTGATGATGATACAGCTACACGGGATTTCATTTCATTTATTTTGGTTTTTTGTTCATTTTTAATTTCTCGTGTTGAATTAACTGCATTAGAAATTATGCAATTACTGTCTCTCATGCTTTTAATTGTAATATCCTTACTAAGAACTTGCTCATTTAAGTATTTATTGTGATATTTATATTTTTGTTCTAGTTTATATTCACCAGTTTTCTATGGTAACACTTCTGATGTTACCCAGTCAGTAACTTTTTCTGCTAAATATAATTTTGATTTAAATATTAATTTGAACAAACCGCTCTCATTGTGTCAGGTTGTGTATTAAAGAGGCAAGACTCTCATAAGAAAGCGATACATAAAAATGAAGGTATTCAAGAAGCAGAAACAGCTTACGAAGGACGATTGAAAATGTATTTGATAAACAATATTGATAATTATACTCACGAACTTTTGCTTAATCTTGAAAATATTGTTCTCTCTAAAATTGATGAGTTAAAATGCAAAACTAGTTTAAAAGTTAACGCTAAACTGATTTGTGTTTATTGAAGACAAAAAAGAAACAGAAGAATTTTCATTCAAAACTCAAAATGAAATAATTCTAAAGTCGAATACTTTGAAAGATTATTATAGAGAAGTATAACTAAAAATAAATAAGAGCGGCATGTTAACCTTCTATATGTAAAAGATAAAACAAACGCACATTATTGTCTTATCAAAAATTTAACTCAATTAATTAAAAGTCAAATAACAAAGTATGCAAGAAAAATATATTTGTGTGAAGAGATGTCTGCAGTATTTTTATTCAGAAGACAGATTGAAGAAACACGAAGAAGACTGTAAGACAAAAGAAATTGTGAAAATTATAATTATTTTTAAAGATTTAGCTATAAGATTTAAAAATATTAATAATTCACTTAGAGTTGTTTTCTGTTATATATGCTGATTTTGAATGCTCAGATACTAAGATTGATACCTGCTATCCAGATCTCTCTCGGAATTATACAAATACTTATCCAAAATATGAACATAAGAGTTTTTGTTATTACATCAGGTATGTTCTTGGACATTATAAAGATCCCATGGCTTCATCAGGTATGTTCTTAGACATCATATATAGCTTATAGAAGAGCAAACGCACAAACAAAGTTCATGGGAATGCTTAAGGCGGAAGTTGAAGAAATTGAAACGTTTATATAAGATAGTCCTGTGATAGTTTCACTGTCTTGACATTTTTACATATTCTACAGTAATTCCTGTACTCTGAACCTAAAGAATGATATACATTTTCTACATCACATACAGATTTTTGACAAAACATCATAACGCAATACATAAAAGAAAGACCTCAACGCGTAGTTTGAGACTAAAAAACGTAGATTTCACAAAGAAATCAGTATGAATGATGATACATATTCGTTTGACATCATTGTTCTTCTCTTTTCTTCAGTTTGCTTGTATTTTTGTTTACAAACATGATAATAAAAAATGTTCATTGTGGCAAATGAAATAATAATTGGATCTAAGTAAGAGTCTTTTTTTTTCTTCCTGATTTGTAAAAAGTCCTTACGTTATAGAAAAATATTAATATTATTTTCGAAATCTGCGTACCTGAATTATGGAAAATTCGTTATTAAAACCAAAACACGTTTTATGAAGTTTAAATTCGCTGGCCCGTATAATAAGAAAATGAATGATTTAACTGAAGAATAATTTAGATATAATGATATTTGGCATACCTGTGATAAGCCAATAGAGTATTGAAAAGATGGTTGACGACCATAATAATTTAACTGGAAAATTAGAGGACTGGCTCGTAATCTGTTATATGGAAATATTTCATTCACCCCATTGTTTATTGATGCTATGAGTGAATACGATAGTCATTTGTTTATCAAAGAATTAGGTTGGTATGAAAAGAAATTGATAAAAATTCCAAACAACAAAAAAATATGTATGTCATTTGGTTTAAAAAACATCGGTAAACTGAAATTAAGATTCATAGAATTATTTAAGTTCATGGCTAGTAGTTTATCTAAACTTTCAAGTAACCTGAAGAAAGAACAATTTCAAAATGCAATGCAATATTTTACAGATCTTGTAAGAAGAAAAAGAGTTTGTCCTTATGATTATATGGATTCGTTTGATAAATGTAATGAAACACAATTACCACTAAACGAAACATTTTATAGCATATTAAACTAATGTGATATTTCAGATGAAGACTACAAACGTACACAAAACGTTTGGAATAAGTTTAATATGTCAAGTGTAGGGGAATATCCTGATCTTTATGAAATGACTGGTGTTTGGATATTAGCAGAAAACGTTTGGAATAAGTTTAATATGTCAAGTGTAGGAGAATATCCTGATATTTATGAAAATACTGGTGTTTGGATATTAGCAGATATTTTTGAGGACTTTAGATATGTTTGTTCGAAAAAATATGAATTAGACCCTGTTAGGTTTATCAATGAATGCAATTTTATAAATGACTGAAGCTGAATTAGAATTATTGACTAATTATGATATGATCTTAATGCTTGAGTAAGGTATTTGTGGAAGCATATAGATACGGGAAATATATTTACTTATTTAGCTTATCTAGATGCTAATAACCAATGCAAATGGGCAATGAGTCAATATTTTTTCTATGGAAGATTTAAATGGAGTTACAAATATTGATGTAATAAAAGTAAGTGATGATTCTACAATAATCTATATTTTAGAATGAGAGTGAGAATATCCAAATGAACTATATAACAATCATTCAGATATACCCCTGTCACCAGAAAACACAATAGTGACTAGCGAAATATAATTAATGACAACTTTATATGATAAGAATAATTACATGAAATAATTAATATCACTATAAAATTTTGAAATACTATTTATCATTAGGAGTGAAACTAAAGAAAATTCATATAGTGCTAGAGTTCAAGCAATCTGATTGGTTTAAGAAATATAATGATCTAAGTATGCAAGTGAGAACTAAAGCTACTAATGATTTTGAAAAATATTTTTATAAGTTGTTAAATAATTCAGTATTTGGAAATACTATGGAAAATCTTAGAAACCGATTTGATATAAAATTGTATTCTGATCCAAACAAATTTTAAGAATTAAAAGCTAAGCCAAACTTCAAAGATAAAAGAACATTTACAGAAACATTATCCATTATTCACATAAATAAAACAAAAACAATATTCAATAATCAAATTTATGTAGGTATGAGCATTCTAGATCTTTCAAAAACATTGATGTATGATTTATACTATGGATTCATGAAACCATAATTTAGTGATGAATTAAAACTGTTATACCAAGATACTTATTCTTATATCTATGAAATAAATTTGATGACCTCTATAACAATATATGATATTCCGTTAGTAAACAAAAAGTAAAATGAAAGATGAGAATAATTGAAAAAATAATTATCTAATTTGTAGGGCTTAGGCCTGACATCTATGCTTGAAAAATACAAGATAATAAAATCTGTAAGAAGTCTAAACACGTAAAGAAATGTGTTTATAAACACAAAATTACATTTACAATGAATTACAAATTACATGAATATAAAGATTGTTTATTTGATCAGAAAGAAATATATAAAACTATGAATGTAATAAAAAGTAAAAAGCATGAAATATATTCTACCCAGTTAATAAGAAATCATTAAGCTCGAATGATGATAAAAGATATATATTACCAGAAAGTGATAATACTTTAGCGTGGGGTACTATCTAAATTGAAAATAATCAAAAACTTGAAAAAAGACTTACCCCCTTATATTTTTAATACTTGGTTCTTAATAAATGGGACCTTACATGGGGCGAGGGTTCGAATCCCCATCCCACCAAACATGCTCGCCTGTACAGCCGTAAGGGCGTTATAATGTGACGGTGAATCCCATTATTCGTTGGTAAAAGAGTTGGCGATGGGTATTGCATGATTTAATTAAGAGCTTTAATCGATTAGGTATGAAACTTCCTTACCAAAAATACAAAAAGTGGCGTAATTTGGCCATATTTATGTGTAGCCTATTATTTCAAAAAGATAAAAAAAAAGCTTTTTACAGTATGTATGCTATTCTGAATCTTTTTGAATCAGCCTTTTTTATGGTGTGTAATATCAGTTGAGACTTTCACTCTGGCCTTTCACTGCTAAATTAGGGACGGCTAGAGCAGACAAGACCTCGTGTAGATTTGCGCGAGATTCATAACAAACCAAACCTAATAAATGGAAGAAATGAAAAAGTTAACGCTATCAGTATACTTCAATATGTTGAAACTCGTAAGATGAGTGGGCTAGATGACCGTACCGAATTCTCTAGCTCTGAATTAAAATAATTAAAACTCGGTTTGGTTATAGAATTGTAGCTGTGCTAATGGATACCAACTGTGACGAATTTCAAATATTTTTACCGAATCGATTTAGTAAAAAAGTCAACCGAAGAAGATATTAAGGCAATAAATATAATAGATTTTTCCTTTGTTATAAAGGAATGAAATATTATGAAAATGATAAAAAGAGTCATATCATTGAATTTAGGTCTTCACTATAAACGATCTCTTTCCAAAGAATGTTGATTAATATGATTTACAACAGGTATTGCATATTATGTTTAACTTTTCAAATAGTACATATATAATGTTTTTGCGTTATGTTGTGGGGAACAACTTCTTTTAGAGATGCTT